>NC_053161.1:185966165-186044633 GCF_016835505.1 Polypterus senegalus | reverse complement strand
CTTTCTGTACCCCAATAACTTCTATTTGTGTTTGTTTTGCACTGGACCACAGTGGAGAGGTGGAAGTTAAGGTCAATTTGGCTACTTACACATGTAACATTATCATATAGACCCAACCAGGCTGTGTGGGCCACCCCATGTGCCAGTCTTAGGTGAGCACCACTGTCAGACTTTGTTAAATGGTGCGACTCAAACCACTGAACACCAGCAAAACCAAGGAGCTGGTGGTGGATTTTAGGAGGACCAGGCCCATCATGGACCCTGTGATCATCAGAGGTGACTTTATGCAGAGGGTACAGACCTATAAATACCTGAAAGTGCAGCTGGATGAAAAATTGGACTGGACTACCAATACTGATGCTTTGTGTAAGAAAGGACAGAGCTGACTATACTTCCTTTGAAGGCTCGCATCCTTCAACATCTGCAATAAGATGCTGCAGACGTTCTATCAGATGTTTGTGGTGAGCGCCCTCTTCTACGCGGTGGTGTGCTGGGAGGCAGCATAAAGAAGAGGGACGCCTCATGCCTGGACAAACTGGTGAGGAAGGCAGGCTCTATTGTAGGCACGGGGCTGGACAGTTTGACATCTGTGGCAGAGCGACAGGCGCTGAGCAGGCTCCTGTCAATCATGGAGAATACACTGCATCCACTGAACAGGATCATCTTCAGACAGAGGAGCAGCTTCAGCGACAGACTGCTGTCACCGTCCTGCTCCACTGACAGACTGAGGAGATTGTTCCTCCCCACACTATGCGACTCTTCAATTCCACCCAGGGGGGTAAATGTTAACATTATACAAAGTTATTGTCTGTTATACCTGGATTTTTATCACTCTTTAATATTGTTTTTTACAAGTATAATGTTGCTGCTGGAGTATGTGAATTTCCCCTTGGGGATTAATAAAGTATCTATCTATCTATGTGGACCTGCTTTCAGAAAAGCCTCTGCCTTTACCAGTAACATCCCTCCCTCGTGAACACATCTTCAAGGTCCCAATAGGCGATCAGTAAAAGTCGTCTTAGTCACAGCACAGTATAATAACAAAACATTTCCTTAAATAAAAATGATGGTTCTCCTGTCTCTACCATTCCTAACCAATCTTCCTGTTACAGGAGCACAATCCCAGTCACCAACACAATTACCATGTCCAAACCCCCCATCAATCAATAAAAGAACAAATTCAAAGTGATTACTTTAATATATAATACTTCAAACCCCTCAACCTGCACTCATTAGCCATAGCAACAATTGAAATTGTCAGTCAAACGTTTTGATTTGTTACTCATGTGAAACAAGAGGCGTTTACTTTTGAGAAATCTTTACAAATAAATGAAGAGGCAAAGGGGTGGTCGGGTATTTATGAGAAGAGAGCATTATGGTGAGGGACGAGTCGTGACCCATAATACTAAAGATCTTCTTTGCAGTATTAAGCATTTTACTAGTCAGCATTTATAAGAGGTATAATTTATAGTTGTGTTTCTTGTCCCTAAGTATTATTCAGACATAATCATTTAAAATGTATTAATGACCTACAAACATACTGAGGTCTGTCTGTAAGACAGTCCACAATCCATGCCACCAGGTATTAATTATTCCCATCTTTGTCAGCTTGTCCCTAAGGAGCAGAGGTTAGATGGTGCTGAAGGTGCTAAAGAAGCCCAGAAACATAATTCTTACTGCACCACTGCCTCTGTCCAAGTGGGAGAGGGATTGGTGTAGCATGTAGATGATGGCATCCTCTGCTCCCACCTTCTGCTAGTATGCTAACTGCAGAGGGTCGAGGGCATGGTGGACCTGTGGCCTCAGGTGGTGAAGCAGCAGCCACTCCATGGTCTTCATCACTTGTGACGTCAGGGCAATAGGCATGAAGTCATTCAGCTTACTAGGACATGATACGTTTGGGACTGGGGAGATGCAAGATGTTTTCCAAAGCCTTGGGACTCTCCCCTGTTCCAGGCTCATGTTGAAGATGTGCTGTAGAGGATTCCCCAGCTCCAACAAATAGGCCTTCAGCAGTCATGGCGATACACCATCTGGTCCCACTGCTTTGCTGGCATAAAGTCTCCTCAGCTCTCTGCACTTGAGCTGCTGTAATTGTGTGTGGCAGGAAAACTCTCTGCTATGCTAGTATCAGCAGAAGGATGGGTGGAGGTTGCAGTACTCCGAGGTGAGAGTGGGTTATGGTGGTCAAACCTGTTAAAGAAGTTGTTCATCAGGTTTGCTCTCTCCATGTCTCTCTTGATGGTGGCACCACGCTTCGAGCTACAGCCATTGATTATCTTCATCCCACACTTCCTTCATACTGTTATTCTGCAACTTCTGCTCCATCTTTCTCCTGTACTGTTCCTTTGCCGCCATGAGCTGGACTCGGAATTCCCTCTGCACGTGCTTGAGCTCATGCTGATGACCGCCTTTTAAAGACCTTTTCTTCTGGTTCAAAAGGCCCTTAATGTCACTTGTAATCCATGGCTTGTTGTTAGCATAGCAGCATACTGTTTCTTACTGGAACTACAATGTCCATACAGAAATTGATGTAGTCCGTAGTGCAGTCAATAACCTCCTCAATGTTCTCACTGTATGATCCCTTCAGGATCTCCCAGTCCATAGTTCCAGTCTCTCTATGCCTGCTCTACCTTAGTGGACCACTTCCTGAATGAGCGTGTGGTTGTAGGTAGCTCCCTCACTCTTGGTTTGTGAGGCTGAAGCAGGACCAGGTTATGATCTGCTTTCCCAAGCGTAGGCAGTGGGGTGGTGCTGTATGTGTCCTTAACGTTTGCATATAATAGTCCTATTTCCCCGGGTGTTATAATCCACATACTGGGAGAAGACAGGTAATAATTTGTCCAGCGTCACATGGTTAAGATCTCCAGCGATTAGCACAAGCGCCTTGAGTTGCTGTGTTTGTAGTTTAGCAACAGCTGAGTGGATGATGTCACTCGCTATCTCCACGTCCGCCCGAGGAGGGATGTAAACAATAACAACAATGACGTGTCCAAACTCTTTGGGCAAGTAATACGGACGCAGACTTACGGCCAACAGTTTGATGTCCCTGCAGCAAGTGGAGATTTTGATGTTTACATGTCCAGGGTTGTACCACCTTGTATTCACATTGAGAGCTGTGTTAATCTATACTGCTCTTTAGCTTTAGCACTAAGGTGGACCTTTAATGTCAACCTCCATAATACTCCCCGGGTTCTCTTTTCAGCACAAGGCATGTAAAGTGATGTCCAGGCGCTGTTTCATGTTGAATGACAGCTGTATTTAGTTGTGCAGCATGTACTTTTAGTCACATTTCACTTTACACTCACAGTACAGTATTTCAACTACAGAATTTGGATCAATGAATACTAACAGCGCTCACCTTGGAGTGTCCCGTGAATGTGTGTGTGTGTCGGTGTGCCTGTGACTGATCAGTGCTGTGTCTCTCAGCCTCTCTGATGTGCTCCAGGTGGACATCTTTGAAATTTGTGGTGTAGCAGAGCGAATTCAAACTTATCTGCCACAGTACTTCAAATATTATATCAGTTAGAGAATTTGACTTGATATGCTAGTTTTTTACGGCTCCCAGCACATAAAGGAGTCAAAGGAAACAAAATTGTTGATTTGGCAATAAAACCATCTAAACACCTTATATTATTGAATTAGAATTAACATTCAGTAAATCAGAAGTTAACAGTCTGATACGACTGAAAATCGATGAGATGTGGCAAATCATGTGGAACACTGACAGTAAGGGAAGGCATATGTGCAGAGTAGAAAGCAGAGTTAGATTCATAGGAAAAGCGGGTAGAACAAGAAGAGAAGAAATGATATTAACACGCATCGGGATTAGGCATATTAGGTTCAGTTATATACAGTTCAAGACAAGGCAGCACCAGTCTGGAGTGTGTAGATCACGTAATCAGCTAGAAACTGTAGAGTGTGTATTATTAAACCTAACAGCATAATCAAAATTTTTGATTTATTCAGTGGGTAAAGAGGGGACTGGTGGCTTTTAATCAATTGAAATGGTTTGTCAGACCTACTGACAAAAATAGAAGTTATGCATGATCAGTTACACCTGTCAGACTAAGCTATCAAACCCCTAATTTCACTTGTTTGTCTTGTCCTGTTGCAGCTGCGCATTTCAGCAAAGTTAAGTTCTTCTTTCATCTCCTCCCTCCTTACTTTTCTATTTCTTAACACAATCCTGTCCCCTACTTGTACAAACCTTCATTAACATAAACTGATAAGACAATTCTGGGACCCCAGCAGCACTGTATGTTTAATTCAAGTAGTGAATACTGCTGACCCACAACTCTGTAAGATGGTCTTCTTGTTTCAGAGCCTGTTGGACCTTCACTCCACTCCCAAGATTTTTCACATCTGATAATCTGAAATGAAGAGCAATGAGTTACTGTCAGCATGCTACAAACTGTCTAACTTTACATAAACCATAAAATAGAGCCTGATAACGATATTCAAGTGTCTTTAGACATGAGGGAAAAAGCTTTAATGAAGTTAATTCTTGTTCATTTCACAGAGAAAAAGAAAAAGCTGCTCTTTACTAGAACATCTCAATGGATGTGAACCAGGACACAAATATCATGGAGAAAATTCTACGTATTAAGGAGGATGACTGTGAGTGGGAGTCCATCTACCTTAAACAGGAAAGTCTGAGCATCAAGGAGGAGGACAGTGAACTGCAGTCAGTGAGCATTAAAGAAGAACCTGAAGAGAAGTCTGTCAGTATTGAGACACATAGCCATGTAAAAGAAGACAACTGTCATGATGGGTTTCAAGATGGAGTGGTGACCAGGTTAGACTCTTCTCAGAGCAGACACTGTTCATCTCCAGAGCCTTCTATCAATGTGAAGTCTGAACCAAAAAGGGCTGAGGAAACTACATCTGTTAGAGCGCAGAAAAATAAGCGACCACCTTCAAAGAAGTCTGGAAAAAGTAAGTGCAAAATAAAAATGTGTAAAATTTAGGGTGGGGGTTTATGAGCTTGAAAGGCTCTTGTGATTTTTATGAGAAATTTTGAAATGGAGGGAAAATACTTTATTTTATTGTGTGTTTAAATTTAGTGGGAGATTTTATCTATTGTTAGGTAAGGTTTAGCAATTTGCTTTTCTTCCATTTTAGTGACTTTATGCAAAAGTCTTCAGCCTATCCTCGATAAAGAGTGCTATACAAATGTCCAAGAGCAAGACAAAGGTATTGATCCCTCTGGAATTTCCTGGGTATCCATATTAATTCCTCTTAACAATGTGGTCCAATCTTCAGCTAAGCTTAGATTACACACAGCCTCGTTTGTCCTAAACTACTGTAATAACACAAACAATCGGACGGCTTCTTGTCAGTCCTGACCACATCATTTAAACATTCACAGTCCACTCCATGATCCTCATATCTTTACAGACTGGTTGACCCTTCTTTAACAGTTATGACCTTTTTGTAGCTACTGATCAATGAATTTTTTATCCCATTCCTTCATTCCAAACCTTTTCAGATCCTTCATCCCTGAGAGCCCTTTTCTGATCAGTTCTCTGTAGGTCAGGCCACAGCATCCCATGTCTCTTATTGGCCATTCCAGAACACCAGTTACCGTATGTTTAATCCTTTCTGTTTTTGATTTCTTCCTGTGTTTGGGCTCATTGTCCTGTGACATCACTCAACTTTTGTTTTCTGTCAGATTTCTTGATAATATTTTTCAGTTCAGTGACCGTTGATCATGTCAAGTGTTCCAGGCCATGAAGGAACATGCAGGCCAAACCATGATGCTCCATTCGCCTTGAGTCTTTAGTATCAATGTCCACTTTTGTCTTACCTCCAAACATGGTGTTGTATGTTTTGACCAAAGACTTCAACTTTTGGCTCATTCATTCATAGAACATTATCTGGTCTGGAACATCGTGATGATCTTTTACAAGTTTTCAGATGTGCAGTGATGGTTTTGCTACTGTAGATTGCATTGATTTCCTTGGTGTTGCCCTTCTGTACACTACATTCTTACACTTTTTTTCTTAAGAACACATGAACAGAGACTTTCTGAAGTCCTGGAGACCTCTGCAGGCTCTTTGCTCTGCCTGTCTGGGTTTCTGTTCACCTCTGCTTTCATGCTGTTATCTTTGTGGGTTCCCCATTCCAGTAGTGAGTATCCTCCATTTTTGTAGACAGTATTTCTTTCTATGCATTGACGAACACCCAGGTGTTCCAAAATTTTTTTATCACATTTGCCAGCTTTACACCTCTCTTTAGTTCTTCTAAGGTTCTTGTGACATCCTTAAAGAAGTATTTGGATGAAACGTCAAACCTTTGGATTTCACATTGAAGCCCGGATTGGAGAAACAACTTAAACTGACATGTTGACATCTTTCTTAAATCATAAATGGACAAAGGCTGTGTGATCTGTGCTAGTCTGTGCTCCTTCTATGTGAGTGTGCATTAAATATGACTTTTGCTCCTAAACACTTTGTTTTCTTTTTTTTTTTTTTTTGGTAGCTAATAAGGAGCAGTGAAGCAGTTTAATAGTTTTTAATGTTTTTTTCCTATTTACAAGGGTGTTTTTTTTGTGTGTGTGTGATTCACACAACAGTACGTGTTACTCCAGTCTTACTCGAACCTTTGGGTTTGTGGGGCAGAGGGTGGAGAAAGCTTTTGCAGTTGCCAGCAAGTCAGTGTCATAACAATAAACAGGCAAGAGTAACTGTGATTTCTTAGCAGAAAGAAGTTAAACGTTTTACATATGATGCAGGATGGATTCAAAGTAATTAAGAAAATCTCTGGAGAGGGAAATAAGGAGGTAAAAAAGAAGCTACAAAGGGAAAAATAAATTGAATAAGTCATTTAAGATGAATAACCCCAATGCTAACTGTAGTGCATTTGAGAGCAATCATTAGGAAAGATATGTCTAAAAGACAGTTAATGAGAAATATTGCAGCCAAAGACATTCTTTCAGTATTTTAGGAGTCAAATAACAGTCAAGAAGGAAGTGAAATGCCGTATGAACAATAAAGGGGAATTAAAATACACAGATAGTGAAATATAAAATGCTCTAAACTTTCCATTTTCTGAAGATTTCATGTCTGAAAAAGTGGATAACCTCTCATTTGTAACAGCGACTACTAAGTAGGTGTGACGATGCGGATTCTGCTCCACGCTCCCATCTTGCTTCCGGGAGCCCTTGAACACATCACCGTCGGTACTGTTACCGATGTGCTCAGCAGTGAGGCACAACATAGCAAGGGGATGGTGCAAAAGTGCAAAGGGCTTTTATTGAAAACAACAAAACCAAACTGTCCAAATAAATAATGTAGTGATTTAAATCTTCATTAAGTAAATAATCCATAAAACGAGGGTGAAGTGGAGGTTAAAACAGTAAATAAATTCTTTAAAACGACGAGGTTAAAACAATGTTGGAAGCAGTCCTTTAAAAACACAAAGCCCAGTGTCGTGTTTTACCTGGCGGCTCCCCTGCTTCTCCCATATGAGCCCTGCAACAGGAGAGTCACCCTTCCTGCAGCTGACCTTCTTTCCTCTACTGATCTGGAGGCTTCCTGATCCCTGGCTTCAGTTCCGCTCCCTCCAGGCCGAGACAACCAGGACACTCGCGCCAGTGAATTCATCTTCCAAGCCTCCCAACTCCCGCAGCCTTCTCGGCCTTACGCGGCCAGCCATTCTTCTTCCAGTCACTCCCGCTCTTCATAAAATGCTCAGCGGGAGCGACCACTATCTACGGCCCTCGGATGTCAGACCAACACCCTGCTAGGGGTCACTGTCCAGCTGCCAGTGAGCACTCACTCACTTGCTCTCTCTCTCGAACACAAACCGGCTTTCTCCTCACTGCTCCCTGCTTTTTCTTCCACACTCCTGCAACCTCCGTTTCTTTCTTTCATTTCTCTTCCGTCTCTCAGCCTAGCCACCTCGCGCTTCTATTTATGACGAGGATGTGGCAGCTGTGGCAGTCAGCAGCTCCTGGGGGAACAATTACGGATGCGGATGATTTCTCACCTGTGCACTTATGTGAGAAACGCCCACATCACGAATTCCCCAGGAACCGCTTTGGCCACACACTACCATGCTCCCTCGCTAAGTTGCGAGTATGGCGATTATTTATTTTAATAATGGCCTCTTGAAGTGAACTGCTATAACACAAGAGGTACTGAAGGATTTGGAAATTGTAGAGAGAGAAGTGCTTCAGGCCTGATCTATACCTAATCTATCCTCACAATCTTTATAATTATTACTACCAACATAATAATAAGCTATATGGCAACAACTCTAGGGGAAATAGGAAATTAAGACCAAAACTATCTCACTTCCAGTTAAGACTATAAAATGACATCAAAAACTCAGAATCAGTGTCTCCATGATGGGACAGTTAACTTCGTAAGCTGGAATGTTAAAGGCCTGAATCACGAATTAAAGAGAAAGAAAGTACTCTCTCACCTAACCGGTCTAAATGCTAAAATAGTATTTTTACAGGAAACCCACTTACTAAACAAGGATCAGTTCCGGCGCAAAAAGACTGGCCTGGCCAGATGTTCCATTCTAGTTTTACAAAGAAAACTAGAGGTGTGGGAATTCTCATACATAGAACAGTACCATTTGTAGCATCAGATGTAGTATTGGATCCTGAAGGGAGATATGTAATGGTCATGGGAGATTTATCTAACTGTAAAATTATTTTGATAAATGTGTATGCACCTAATGTTGATGATAAGGAATTTATACAAAATTTATTTGCATCCACTCCCAATCTGAACACTCATAAAGTTATAATGGCTGGGGACTTTAATTGTGTTTTAAATCCACTTTTAGGTAGGACTTCCTCCACAGGGGGAACGTAATCTAACACTGCAAAAATAATTACAAAGTTTATAACTGATCACAACTTATCAGACCCCTGGAGGTTTTTAAACCCAAATTCAAGAACATATTCTTTCTACTCAGCAGTACATCATTGCTACTCAAGGATTGATTACTTCTTTATAGACAATAACTTCTTGCCTAAGATTAAATCTTGTAAATACGATGCTATTGTTATTTCTGACCATGCACCTATGATCTTGGAGCTGAAATTACTAAGCCCCATACATCACCCGCAGATGGCGCTCAACCCGCTTCTATTAGCTGACGAGAATTGTACTGAATTTATATCCAAACAAATCAAATTCTTTCTAGAGACAAATACATCCCCTGAGATCTCTGCAGGAATACTCTGGGAAACTCTTAAGGCCTTCTTAAGAGGACAGATTATCTCATATCTTTCCCACAGAAATAAATCCGAAGCCAAGAAAGTAGCAGAGATAAAAAGCGAAATTACTAAAATAGATGAAGAACATGCCAGACTACCAAGTAGACTCTACATAGAGGAGGCAGGCTCTACATTCAGAATTAAACCTCTTGACAACTAAAGAAACTGAACAACTAATTTACAAATCCAGACATCATTATTATGAACATGGAGAGAAAGCTAATAAGCTTTTAGCTCAACAAATTCACAAGCAAGAAGTGCAATGCAATCTCAGTAATTACTAACACTAATGGAGATAAAATCATCGAACACAAAAATATAATGCACACTTTCAGAGACTACTATAAATCCCTATATACTACTGAGTTTAAAGAAGACAATACACAATCTAATGCATTTCTGGATACATTACAGATACCACAAATAGACGCTTTAGTGTGGAGGAACTTGATAAACCTCTGGCATTATCAGAATTACTAGATGCTATAAAGTCACTCCAAGGTGGAAAAGCAGCAGGCCCTGATGGCTACCCTGCAGAGTTTTACAAGAAATTCTCCGCTCAGCTAGCTCCCTCCTATTAGCAACATTTACAGAAGCCAGAGATAACCAATCTCTTCCACAAACCTTTCGCCAAGCACTAATCACTGTCTTTCCAAAACAAAATAAGGACTTATTACAATGTGCATCATACAGACCAATTTCACTTCTGAATAACGACGTTAAAATACTCTCTAAAATCATAGCTAGAAGGATGGAGAAAGTGCTCCCCTGAATATCACAAGACCAAACTGGATTTATTAGGGGCCGACACTTATCGTCAAATCTTCGACGCCTGTTTAATGTAATATACTTACCAACTAAATCAAACACCCCAGAAATATTATTATCATTGGATGCAGAAAAGCATTCGACATGATTGAATGGAAATACCTTTTACTACATTGGAGAAGTTTGGGTTTGGCCCAACATTTGTGCATGGATTAAATTACTGTATACTAACCCAGAAGCTTCAGTTTGCATCAACAACATTTGCTCAGACTACTTTAAACTAGAACGTGGCACTAGACAAGGATGCCCTTGTCACCACTGCTGTTTGCATTGCCATTGAACCACTGGCAATACATTGTCGAAATACTGATCAGATAAAGGGGATTAGCAGAGAAGGACTGGAACAGAAAATCTCATTATATGCAGATGACATGGTACTGTATATATCGGACCCAGAAAATTCTGTGCCTGCAGTCTTAGCAGCACTCACAGAATTTCAAAAGATCTCTGGTCTCAGAATTAATCTGAATAA
The DNA here is from genome assembly GCF_016835505.1 of Polypterus senegalus. Taxonomy (NCBI): domain Eukaryota; kingdom Metazoa; phylum Chordata; class Cladistia; order Polypteriformes; family Polypteridae; genus Polypterus; species Polypterus senegalus. The sequence continues at coordinate 186,034,095 of NC_053161.1, read as the reverse complement.
AAGTGTACTCTTTCCAGTGAATTCTCAAGCATATAATATTAGATTAGACACCCTACCTTTTATCATTGCAGAACAGTTTAAATACCTCGGGTAAACATCACAAGTAAACATAAAGCTCTTTATCAACAAAATTTCGCGTCTGCATGGAAAAAATTAAACAAGACTTGCATAGATGGTCAACCCTTCATCTCACACTAGCTGGAAGAATTAACACTGTTAAGATGAATATTCTTCCTAAGCTCCTTTTTATTTCAAAACATCCCAATATACATTAATAAATCATTCTTTAAGCAATTAGATTCAACAATAACCTCATTTATTTGGAATTCAAAACATCCACGCATCAAAAGAGCGACCCTACAAAGACAAAAGGCAGAAGGTGGCATGGCTCTACCTAACTTCCAGTTTTATTACTGGGCAGCAAATATACAGGCGATAAGAACCTGGACACAAATAGAAGAACATACACAGGCTTGGACCGCAATAGAAGTAAAATCCTGCAGTACTTCTTTGTATTCCTTGCTCTGTGCTCCAATAAACACACGCTATCGGCAATACACTAATAACCCAATTGTGCTCCACTCACTTAGAATCTGGAACCAATGTAGAAAGCATTTTAAGACGGAGAAGCTTCTATCTGTGGCACCTCTGCAAGAGAACCACCTCTTTCAACCTTCACAAACATATGCAGTTTTTAATATCTGGAAAAATTTGGAATTAACTTGCTTAGAGATCTTTATATAGACAACGCCTTTGCATCCTATGAACAATTACATTCCAAATTTAACATTCCAGCTACACATTTCTTTCACTATCTTCAAATCAGGAACTTTGTTAAACAGAACCTTCCAGATTTTCCTCATCTTGCACCCTCATCCATGCTGGAAAAATTATTGCTCAATTTCAAGGAGTTAGACTCCATCTCTACAATATATAAAATCCTTTTACAATCCCTCCTTTCAAAGATCCAAGAGGACACTGGGAAAAGATCTCTCAATTAATATATCAGAAAAGGAGTAGCTCCATATGCGTAAAGCATACAATTATACAACTCAAAATTATATATCGAGCACATCTGTCTCACTAAAACTCTCAAAATGTTTCCAGGGCATGATCCAACCTGTGAACGTTGCAACCAAGTCCCAGCCTCACAGGTCACATGTTCTGGGCCTGCACCAAATTAACATTATTCTGGACAAAAATTTTAATTACCTTCAGACAGCCTTGGACTCACAATCCCTCCTAACCCATTAACAGCTGTGTTTGGGGTTCTTCCAGAGGGTTTAAAGTGGAGAAAGACAAACAAATTGTGATTGCATTCACTACACTGTTGGCACGCAGACTTATTCTGATAAACTGGAAGAACCCAAACTCTCCTCTTTAAGTCAGTGGGAAACTGATGTGTTATATTATTTGAAATTGGAAAAATCAAATACTCAGTTAGAGGATCTGTACAGACTTTTTCAAAACATGGCAGGATCTAATCAGTAATATTTTAAAATAAGTTCATAAAGCACAGAGAATTTTTAATTTAGGTATGTTTACAAGCCTTAAATTTAACGTTATTTGGCTTGCTCTCTCTCTCAGGGTGGGGATCGATCTGTTCTTAACTCAATTTTTCTTTTGTAAAACTTGATTGCTTTGTATGGATTGTAATAAAATTAATAAAAATTAAAAAAAAAAAAAAAAAAAAGAAGTTCTTCTAAGATTGAATTGGTTGAAATCAAACAAATCACCAGGCCCAGGTGCTATTTATCCTCAAATGCTTACAGAGTTTAGTGAATATATATATATACTGTGTATATATATATATATATATATATATATATATATATATATATATATATATATATATAAAATCCTTTGATATTTTATAGTAGTCACTGCACACTGGGACAATTTTTATGAACTGGAAAATGTAATCCCATTATATAGAAAGTGTGATTGGGAAAATTGAAGTATCAACAGGTCAGTAAGCTTAACTTGCATCACAGGAAAATAAATGAAAGGAATTATTAAGGAAAAGATTGAGTAACACATGACAAGAACAGGAGTTTTACTAAACAGTCAGCATGGATTCAAATGAAGGAGGTTGCGTTTTACTAATATGCTGGGAATGTATGAGGAACCAACCAAAGGATATGATCAAAGTGGAGCAGATGATATTATTTATCTGGACTTTCAGAAAGTATCTGATAAGGTGCCATTAAACTAAAACAAGTGAAAGTTCAGGGTGTGGTGTGCAGATGGGTGCAGAATTGGCTAAACACAGGAAGCAAAGGTTTATGGTGCAAGTAACCCTATCAGAACTGGGTGGTTATGAGTGGTGTCCTACAAGGGCCAGTGTGAGGGCCACTGCTCTATAAATATATGGTCATTGGGAGACAGCTGAATGGCCTAACTGCAGTGGGCTGGCGCCCTGCCTGGGGTTTATTTTCTGCCTTGCACCCTGTGTTGGCTGGAATTGGGTTCAGCAGACCCCCATGACCCTGTAGTTAGGATATAGCGGGTTGGATAATGGATGGATGGATGGCCTAAATGATAGAAATACCACGCCAGACCAGAGGCGGTAGGGTGCGCTGACTGTCTCTCTGCATGGAAAAATCCTGCAGGATACTGGCACCAATGATGACGTCACTTCCGGTTTCAGGTCTGATGACGTCATTTCCCTTACTGGCCTTTAAAACTGCCATCTTCCCTCCATAATATCCAAACTATTTTGGACTCAAACCTGAGAATATCTCTTTCCATTTTTCTTTAGTTTTGCAGCCAGGAAACAATAAACGGGTGGCTGCCCCAAACCTTTATGATGTCTGTGACTCATCTTTGTGACAGTGGCTTTTTAATATCAGTTGAATTTTCCCAAATCTATCGTGTAACTCCGCGATACATTCTAATATTTTGGTAGAGGGAGGAGCTTATTCTTCCCATCCTTTTAAAATATCCAATATTCCCCAAGGTTGTCGTCCTTTTAACAATTCAAAAAAAGAGAACCCTGCTCCTGCTGACCACCTTACGGAGCATTTGTTTGAGAGTCTGATTAAATCTCTCTACTAGACCATCGGTTCTTGGATGATACACCGTGGACTTTAAATGCTTTATTTTAAGTAACTTGGCTATTTCCTTAAATGTTTTCCGACGTGCAAGGCGTCTCTTGGTCTGTAAGGTCTTCTTAGGGATTACAATTTCCTGTGCGATAGCTAAAGACGTGGCTGAGCGCAAGGGAACAGCCTCTGGATATCGAGTAGCATAATGATATAAATGATTTGGATAGGAATAAAAATAACAAGGTGGTTAAGTTTTCAGATGATGCCAGGGTAGGTGGATTTGGCAGATAATCGAGAATCTGTTGAATCATCACAATAGAGGGATTTGGACAGTACACAGGCTTGGGCAGATTTGTTAAAGATGAAATTTAATTTAAGTAAATGCAAAGTATTAAATGTAGTAAGTAAAAATGTATGGTTTGTTTACACAATGGAAGGTCTTTTGAGAAGGATTTATGAGTTCGTAGTGAAGTCATCACCACCGACTCCTAGAGAGTTCGGAAGTTATTAAGAAGGCTAAGAGAATGTCAGGTTATTTAGCACCCTGATGTGTGGAGTGCAAGTCACAGGAGGTTATGCAGAGGTTTTATAAAACACCGCAGGCCTCATCTGGAGTATTGTGTGCAGTTTTAGTCTCCAAGCTACAAAACAGACCTAGCAGAGGTAGACAAGTCCAGTGAAGAGTGACTAGGCTATTTCTAGGTATGTCGAGGTATGAGTTATTGTGCCGATGCCGGTTCTGCTCCATGCTCCCATCTGCCTTTTGGGAGCTCTTGAACCCGATATGGTCAGTAATGTCACCGATGAGCTGGACAGTGAGGCGCAACAATGTAACAAGGGGATGGTGCAAAAAGTGCAAAGCGCTTTTATTAAAACAACAATCAAAATCAAGACAGTGTTCAAATAAGTGCAGCGTCTCTTAAAAACCTTCAATTGAATAATCCAATAATTGCTGTGAATTGTGGAGGTTAAAAACAAATAAATCCTTAAAAAACAAGATTAAAACAATGCCTTTCCTCAGGCTATGCACCAGGGGAGCCACCCTACTTACAGCTGACCTTCTTTCTGCCTTCTCCTGCTGGTCTGTTTGCCTCGCCGATCCCTGGCTAAAGTGGGCTTTACCTGACCATGACTTGGGCTCCCCAGTGACCAGGTAGCTCACGCTGGGGCTTTCACATCCCAAGTCCCGACTCCCACTGCCTTCCCAGCCTTATGCGATGAGCCATCCTCCTTCCAGTCACTCCTGTTCCTCAGTAATGCTCAGCGGGAGCGACCACTTCCGCCTGCTTCTGGGGTGCCGGCCAAACACCCAGGCTCACTTCTCAGCTGCAGGTATTCTCTACTACGAGCACCTTCACTCGTTCATGCACCGGCTTTCTTCTCCCTACTTCCTGCCTTCTCTCCTTCTCAACCTCTGTCCCTTTTTTATTTCTTCTTCCCTTTCTAGCTGCCGCACGCTTCTATTTATCACGGAGATGTGGATCAGATGTGGCAATTGGCAGCTCCCAGCATCAATTACTGATGCAGACGACTCCTCACCTGTGCTCTTAAGTGAGGACCGTCCGCATTACGAATTACGCAAGAGCCGCTCCGTCCACATATAATATGCTCCCTTTGTAAGTTGCGGGTGTGGCGATTATTTATTTTAAAAAGTGGCCTTTTTGACTTTAGCTGTGGACCCCGCTATACCACAGTTATCAGAAAAGTTTGAGTTCAGACTTTTCAGTTAAAGCAAATGGAGATTAAGAGGAGGAATGACTGAAGTATTTAAAATCATGAAAGCAGTTGAGCTCTACTTAGCTGAAATTTAAAAAGAGTTCAACAAGAACAGGAGGACACAGTTGGAAGTTAAGGGAAAATTTTACATAAACATCAAAGAGTTTTTCTTCACACAGAGAACCACAGAAATGTGGAATAAATTATCAAGTAGTGTGGACTACTAGAAGGACTTTAGGGATCTTCAAAACTCGAGTTAATGTTGTATTAAAGAAACTAGGTGGATCAGATTAGAAGATTAGGATGACTTGCCAGTTCTCAGAAATTTATTTGTAAAAATTTCCAATTTCTGTTTACACAAAGGAAAGTAACTTTTCAAGGCTCTCTCTCTTTGTTTACCTTGCTCCTCTGTATGAGAAGTGGGTCTCTGGCCATTAGAATCACAGTACATCAAGGCAACTCATGTACTCTTGATTTAAGGAACAGAATAATACAATGTGTTGATAAACACAAGGATTGTTTAAATTTGGTAACTGATTATTTGTTGACAGTGAAGAAAGGATGCAGACATATGAGACTTACAAGCATATCACAGAAAAGTTTGCTTCTTTACTTGCTGTTTAGAGTTCTAATTTGTCTTGGCTCAGATAAACTGTTTTATCATATCAGGGCCTTAAAGATGATCTCTGATATTTTGTGGAGTTGTTGCTGTTGTTGGTCTGGGTTCAAATGGTCCTTTTCTCTCTTCAGAGTTGACTCTTCGTCTTTGCTATCTGTTCCTTTGTTCATGGTGCGCTGTGATTCTGTCTTTCTCAACTCACTGTTAGGCACTTTACTATTCCCTTTGCACCTCTCTGGCACAAGACGATTGGTACTGAAACTCCCATCTTGTAATAATGGTCCTTTTTAAGTCTTGCCAGACTGCTCAGGGACTAGAAAAGAGGTTGGGAAGAGTGGCTCTTAGAGTCAGTTCAGGGCATCCATGTCCAAGGCTCTATGGAGAGGAGCTTCCAGGTCAAAGAAAGTTTGTGAACTGTTTGCTCTGCACAGTGTGGTCGGCTTCTTGCACCAAAAGGGAGCAAATTGTCAGCTTTCAGCCCACAAACAGAAATCATTGTCTGATTTTTGGCTTCCCAGAGAGAACATATGCTCAGCCTTCATCCACCAAACGAGACAGAACAATCACCGCGCCATCGTGTTCCCATGTTTAATAAGATGCTTTCATTCCAATCATCATGAAAAAGATATCAAGAATACATCTCAGTATTTTAATTATTCAGAGAGCTGTAATATCACGAATGTAATAGATTCTGTATCCTGTCGGAGAAAGAGAAAGAATGGAAGCAGGTAGTGATTCACACGCACAGAGCACATAGATAATCAAACAGAAAAAAAGCATTTAACATGCTACTTCAGTTACGATGGGATTTGAGAAACTAGTAAATTAAATGATTTTAAGATGAAGTTTATGATGTTCTGCTTTAATGACAAAATAAACTAGGTGATTAAAGTGGAAATTTCGAGATTAAAGTTGACATTTCGTGCTTTTTTCCCATTGTGTGCCTATTTTTTTTTTTTTTTTGTCTGTACTCTAATAAGCTTTCATATGACACTCAGGCGGTGGGCTACGACTCGCGTTTTCACGGCGACTTTGATATGTGACTTCTTTTTTATTTTGGCACTGTGTGACTTTGTGAACTTGAGCTTTCAAGTTTCTCCGACATGCTATGTCACTCGATCAACTTCCTTTTGTTGTTTATTCCACTGTTTAAATTAACAAATAGTATGTTTTTCCTTTGCCTCCACTTGGTATTCTCTGAAATTCTTATATTTTCTCCCGTGCTTTTCCTATTGTCTTTTCATAGAATGCTGAGCTTAAGGGCTATTTATATTGATTTGCATATTCAACAAGGCATAATTCAGGGAGGAATTGGGGTGGGACAACAGGCACGTGCATGTGTGTTACTTTTCACTCTGACCAGGATTTATATAGTGGAAGAACATGGAAGTTGGAGTACGCACAGATTCCTGCATCTGGATGTTTCTGTGCGTAAGCACATTTCGGATTTTGTGCTTACGTCATATTATATTGCAAATTCTACGCACGCTGTTATGCATGAGGCCCCTGATCTCCAAAAGCCATAAAGTTGAAGATGACAAATTTCTTTAATATTTTAAGCAAGATTAATTTTTATTTCCATCATTTACCTAAAATAACGAAAAAGGTAAAAGGGCACGAAGGAAAAGTGTGGGCACCTGCATGGTCCTACTTAGTAACACCCTGTTTGGAACGAAGCACAGTCGGTAAACAGTCGGTGGCCCGTTAAAAGTCTTTCAGTTCTTATTTGGGGGATTTTCATCCACTCTAATTTACAAAAGGCTTCTAGTTCTGTGAGATTCTTGGGCCGTCTTGCATTCATTGCTCTTTTGAGTTCTATTCTCTGTGAAGCCCAAGGTGTCTACAGCTTCCCTAACCTGACACAGACAGACAGGACACAAGTTTCTCCACACAGCACACCTTTATTTACAGGAGAGAAGCATTTTCTTCGCTCCTAACAAGAGCACAATGTCCACAACCCCAAGCACAGTCTTTCTTGCCTCCAGTCCTTTTAACCTCCACTCCTCCTCACAGGTTTTGTCCTTCTTCCTTCCTACTCTGGCCATTGAGTAGTGGTGACTGGCCCCTTTTATAGGGCACCCAGATTGACTCCTGGGGCCTCATGCATAATGCCATTCGTAAAATTCACACTAAAACATGCCATACGGACAAAAGTGGAAATGTGTATATGCACAAAAAAATCCAGATGCATAAATCTGCAAATGCAAACTTCCATGACTTCAGCTCCATAAATCCCGGTCAGCGTAAAAAGTAACACACGCGCCTGCCACCACTCCCCATCTCCTCCCAGAATTTCAATATGCAAATCAATATAAGTAGCCCTTAAGCTCACCGATCTGTGAAAAGACAATGGCAAAAGCAAGGGGGAAAATAAAAGAATTTCAGCGAATACCAATACGAAAGCTCAAGTTCACAAAGTCGCACAGTGCCCGAAAAAAAAAAGATGATGTCAGATATCAAAGAGCAAACATCGCATCTGTGGTCCTCTTTTTTGGCGTTACACCATACTGCTGCTCACTAATCATCACCTCACTTCTTAACCTAGCTTCCACTACTCTTTCCCATATCTTCACGCTGTGGCTCATGAATTTTTCCCCCCTGAAATTACTACAGATCCTGCACATCCCCCTTAATCTTAAATATCTGCACCAGTACACTTCTTCTCCCATCTTCAGGCATTCTCTCACTTTCCAAGACTTAATTTAGCAATCTGTTTAAAAACTCCAATGCCATCTCTCCTAAACACCTCCATGCTTCCACAGGTTTGTCATCTGGACCAATGACTTTTCCATTCTTCATCCTTTTCATTGCTTTACAATGTAATAAACATATTTTGCTGTATTTCATCTTAAAAATGATTTTGTCATCGTATGTAAATACATGCTTTATAAAGTGGCTGAGGTTCTGCAATATTATAACTGTATCACAAGTTTACAGTGAGGTAATTGTACTTATAAGTACAAACAGTTCTACAAAGAGCACTTGAACTGATTGAGTGAGTTTAGAGCTCTTGGGATGAAACTGTTTTTGAACTGCAATGTCCCTACAGGAAAGGCTCTGAAGCGTTTGCCGTATGAGAGCAGTTCAAATAGACAGCATGGCTGAGGCTTTGTGATCAACTGCTGTAGAGCAGTAATTCCACACTCAGATACAGTGGGATGAATACTTCAGAGTAACAACGCTAAAGATATTTGGTATTTGGAATAGTTTGGCCATTCCGTGAACCATTATATTGTTACAAGTGTGGACTCTAGAGGCGCTGTTGCGCCGTTGAGCCCACCAGACAGATGTCCAAGACACACTTTTAAAAGCACTAAGAAGATTTTTTAATAATATTTCTTCAAATATAGTGCACAAAGTACCACACACTCCGCGATTCTCCAATAAATCAATAATCACAATAATAATAAACAATAACCAATCCTCCACTCTCAGCAGCTCCGTTCCTCTACCACCCAACACCGGCTCAATCTGCTGGGTTTCCCACAATCCTTTTAAAGTCCATGACCCAGAAGTATTCCTTCTCCGTGTCAAACGCCTTCTTCAAGTATCCTGGAAGTACTTCGGGTACTCGTGACTCTGAAGTAATTCTGGGTTAGCGTCACGGTAATGTTCCCCAGGTTCTTGGTGAGCTCACACTGGCGGCACCCACGGCACCCAACAGGGCTGAAGAGACTGACTCCATGTCCCATACTTCCCTGCGGGAATCCGAGGAACCATTTCCTTCCAGGGGAGCTACCATCTAACGTCCCGGGGGATGTAGTGCCCTGAAATGGCTGGTTTCTTCAGTTGAGGGACGTCCTGGCCGGACTGAAACGCCGGCCGTCCATCACACAGGTTAATTACATTCAGATGCCTTAAATTAATGAACAATATGTGGTTAATTTCAGTGTATTTGATAAAGCCACGTCATGGATGTGGATCTAAAAAAGAAAGGGAAACCACACTGGAACAAAAGCACTACGTTAACGCTGGGTGCCGCCAGTTTGCAAAACCAAGCGGGAAACTTCCCTATGCCAAGTATTTAGCTGGCATGAAAATATGCATGGCTTTACACCAAATTTAGTTTTTATACATCACGATGTGAGCTTGGAAATGGGAGTATGCAACCTTTTTGTGCATACACACCGTTTATACACGAGGCCCCAGGCATCCAATAACCTTCTTCCTGCAAAACCTCCTCGTGTGGCGGAAGTGCTGCTAAACAGGGCCCAGTAAATATCCAGGCACCTCCTGGAGGTGGCAATGGGCCACAGAAAGGTTGTGCTTCCATGCTCCAAACCTGTGGCCCTGTTGCAAGCTAAGGGGGCTGCCCTCAATCGGTTTGGTGGAAACAGTATCCAGAATAAGTCCTCTCCCCCTGTCTTTCTGTGCTGAAGGCATCCCTGCTGGGAATGGGCCCAGGCAGTCTGTCACACCACAGATAGTCGTTAATGTTCAGATCATGGAACTAAGAGAGCCATGACAAAACATTAAGCTTGGGTCTTTGTGAATTCTGGGGTGCAGTTCTGATCATTATCCTTTTGTAGAAGCCATACTCTGTTTTCATTTTAGCTTTTATAGATGGTGTGATGTTTGCTTCAGAATTTTCTAATATTTGACTGGATCCATTCCTCCCTCTACCAGTAAACGGTTCCCGGTGCTCCTGGCTTCAACACAAGCCTGAAATGTGATTGATCTTCTCTCATCCTTAACAGTCAGAGAAGTTTTCTTGTCATGGAATTCTGTGCTGCTTTTCTTCAAACACACCTTTGCACATTGTGGTCAAAAAGTTCTATTTTGACTTCATTGATCCACAGGACATGTTTCTCAAAGGCATCGGGCTTGTTTAGATGTTCATCTGCAAACTTTGAATTTTGTGGTGAGGACACAGGAAATTTTTCTTCTGGTGGCTCTTTCCTGAAGGTTATATTTGTTGTGGTGTTGCTGCACAGTAGAATAGAGCATCACCACTCCAGAGTCTGACAAAAAAGACCACCAGGAAGCTTTAAGACACAAGGGTTTAGATTTGCCATTATACCAATGCTATGAGCAGTTGTCTTAGAAAGTTATCTTGGTCTTCCTGACCTCAACTTGATTTCCACCATTGCTGTTAACTGCCATCTCTTAATAACGTTTGTGACTATAAATTATTTTATTCCTCAGAGTGTTAGACAGCTGCTTAGAGGAGCCCATGGCTGCTGATTGCTGGGACAAGGTTTGAGGAATCTGAGAATTTACAGCTTTGAATTTTGCATCACCTGACCATTCATAATAATGATTAGATTAAATAAAACTCACTTCTTGTGTGGCCTGTCAAACATTAGAATGTGAAATGTGTAATGAAATGAGATTTTTCTATTCAGTTCTTCGTTTATCCACCTGGAGTTGCTAAAATGTGAACACAAAGTTTACATGGTTCTTACAAATGCTCAAAACTTGAGGGAACTTTGAGCCAATTTAAATAGCAAGTTCTAGTTTTATAAATCCTAACCTTTGCATAACAAACAGCTTTTATATATGTGGCCAAGCATAAGGAGGTTTTATACATGTGGCCCTGGTGAGAAGTTGTAATAGAGAATGTGAAATTAACAAATTAAGTGTGTTTCCCAAGTACAACAAAAGTTTATAATTACTTATGCTGATCAAAGGTTGTTCCTAATTTCAGCCATCATGTATTTAATGTGAATTAATGTTGAAAATAAGGCAGCAAATTGAAAATAAGCGCTTTTGATTTTCCTTTTTGTTTTAAATTTTACCCAGGAAAAAAAGATCACTGCAGTGTGGAATGTGGCAGAGAATTCTCTAACAGGAGTGCTCTTCAGAAACACACGAGAGTTCACACGGGAAAGAAGCCATATTGCTGTAATGAATGTGGTAATCAGTTTTCACGAAGAGGAGATCTTCAGATACACACAAGAGTTCACACCGGAGAGAAGCCATATTGCTGTAATGAATGTGGTAAACAGTTTTCACAAAAAAGCAATCTTCAAAGACACATGAAAGTTCACACTGGAGAGAAGCCATATTGCTGTAATCAATGTGATAAACAGTTTTCATATATGAACAGTCTGAAGAACCACACCAGAGTTCACACCGGAGAGAAGCCTTATTGCTGTAATGAAAATGGTAAACAGTTTTCACAAATGTGCAATCTTCAGAAAAACACAAGAGTTCACACCGGAGAGAAGCCATATTGCTGTAATGAATGTGGTAAACAGTTTTCTCGTATATTCAGTCTTCAGAGACACACTAGATTTCACGCCAGAATAAAAACAGTAGCAGTTCACAAATTAGTCCAGAAAAACAAGAACCCTTCAGGACTCAAGAGTGAGGTTCACTCGTGTCCTGAAAAGTAAGCAAACTAAACTATTGTTAAGAAGTGAATCTCAAAGAGAAGCCATATTGCTGTATGGAATGTGGCAAACAAATCTTTCACAGCAGTACACTTCAGAGATGCACCAGAATTCCCACCGGAGAGAAGTACAACTGAACTGTCCTGACTAAAGAGTGAGGTTCACTCCTGCCTGGACAGTAAGCACATGTAACTGACACAAATCCATCCTACTTAGTGTTGTGTCAAAAACAAATCAACATGGAGGAGAAATAGAAGTTTATATTCTTTTTCTTTTTCCAGAAACAAAATAATGAACAGGGCGTCATACAAACAGCTTCACACCAATGTTTATTAAATAATAAATCAAATCAATTACTAATAATTATAAACACAAATTATTAATACAAAATCAATAAAATAAAATGTAAAATAACAATTTAAATCCAAAGTATACACTGAATTATGTTTTAACACTGTGGCAGAGCACTAAATGAAGAAATGCTTTTTAAAATTTAATTTTGTTTTTGTTTGTTTGCTTTTGATAATAAAACATACAAAACTGTATATAAGAACTCAGTGGGGGGGGTGGGGCACATAACTTATTTAACACTTGAGAATTACCAAATAATATAAATATCAAATAAATAGAATAAAATTAGAAAGGTTTTGAGAGAGCTGACTTACCTGTACATCATCCACCATTGCCTGAGGGTGCCTGCCATCTGTGGGGAGTCACATTAATTAGCATCTGTACTCCAAAATATGACACTAACTTTACACAAGCAATTGCTTTTGGGAAAATTAGTAACTAAAAGATACAAAAAAAGCTAAACCAACCAACCCGAGAACAAAATTGACAAGGCAGTGTGTGCGGAGGAGCCTAACCTCATCTCTAGTGCACTGGGCATCGATGTAGAAGAGAACATCTGAGGTGACATCTCCACATTCAGCCAAACCCCAAGTCACACACTGCAGACAACCCATCTGTGGGCGCCGCTATGGCCTTTCAGACAACGGGCTCAGTGCACTAAGCTTGAAGTGTTCAACCGAGGCTGCTGAGAGACACGGATTCCATCTCACCGTTTGGCCTGGGATGTGAGATGCTGTCCTTCCAGAGGTAACATGTTGTCCATCACGAGCTCCAAGCAAAGCACAGATAGAAAACTGAGAAATGCAGTGAAGTAACCGATCAGTTAAATCAAATCATGGCAGCAACACATGCAGTGTGTGTACAGCTTTACTCCGACCCTTTGATTTTTCCCCCATCGAGACAAGTGAAGAAAAGAAACTCGCTGAACTGGAGGAGATTAGGATATTGTAAGTAATGAAAGCAATGTTTTATAATTTAATTTAAGTAACGTGTCCCAGCACTGGTCGCTTGTGAACTTTTGTTTTTGTATTTGGGATATCAACACTTAAACAGTTGGTGGAAATAAACTGAAGTCTGCTTAATCAACTGGCTAAATAGAGAGGCAGAAATGCAATAATGTTTTATTTTTCATCTTTATATAATTTTAAAGACAGAATTATTGACATAACCAATCAAAGTTCCAACTAATTTGCATTTTTGTGTGGCTCAAAAGTATTAATTAATTAATCCTACTTTGAGCCATTCACTAATTAGTGTTTTACTGTTCATTCATTTGTTTCTGTTACACAAAACTGTTCAATAAAGAAACCAAAATAATTTAATATACATAGGCAACTGATTATTAAAACTGTTTTTTATTAGAAAGTAATCCCTGAGTTATTTCTGCTTTAAAGAAAAATATTAATTTGCTTGAAGGAAATGTGACAAGTTGCAATCAATACATAGTGACTTTCAATTACAAATTTGAACTGAGAGATTAATTGCAATTGAATTTTTAATCAGTTGTCTTCATGCAAACACATAATTTAGAACATTCCAAATGATGAAAATCATAAAATTGTGTACAATATACAGCGCCATTTCTTGCTCTATGAAGTCTCTACAGAAGCAGAAGGGCCATCGAAGCCACTAAGGCTCCGTCCAAGCTGCAAGTTCAGCCTCAGTATATTTGGGGAGTATGAACATCACCTGTCTGTTTGTAGCCAGCTAAGCCCCATCATGTGTTTAATGAAGCACTGAAAGTATGCTTAAAAATTAAACATTTGATATAAACAAAACCAAGCTGCAGTGGCAGAGAAGGTTTGGCTTGTGTTTGTAGGGTAATTAATTTAAAATCAATGATTATCACCAGGCTGTCTTATCGTACTATGAGTGACATCTACCAACATGTTTGATAGGAAAGCTTGCTGACACTGCATATCATGAGTAGCTTATTGGATCGGCAGAGTTTGAATTATCGTAGTGATTGGCAGAGTGAAGCCTCACAAAGTATAGAAACATTTGAATCATTTGTGTCAAAGCATTTGACATTCACCTCTCTAGTGACACCTCCTGGCCATTCGCATTAATGTTACACAACTCAAACACAAACTCATGATCAAGTTCAATGACGTCTGTTAAATTCTATTGCTTTTAGATTTTTGCTGCAACAGACTGGCAACAAAGAGAGGAGTTCGTCAGCGGCTGCCAGTGTCTGAAGTGTAAATAGATACAGTGGAACCTCTGGTCATGACCGTAATTAGTTCCAAAACTCTGGTCATAACCTGATTTAGTCGTGACCTGAAGTAATTTCCCCCTATAGGATTGTATGTAAATACAATTAATCCATTCCAGACCATACAAACTTTATGTATATATATTATTTTAAGATTTCTAAGAACAAATATAGTAAATTACACCATAGAATGCACAGCGTAATAGTAAACTAAATGTAAAAACATTGAATAACACTGAGAAAACCTTACACAATAGAGAAAACTAACATTACAAGAGTTTGCACTATAGCGCTATGAACCGCTCGCTAAAAACACTTTTTTAATGAGTTATAAGCACAGGGAAAAAAAGAACATTTGAAAAATCCATAATTTAATAAACAACCAAGAAAAGTAACATTACAACAATGCACACTAAAAAACGATCGCTGTAAACAGAAGTGAAGTGTAGGTTAAAATCCAATCGAAAATAGTTTTCATTAAATATAAGGTTAAATCAATGCTGGAATCAATCTCTTTAAAAACTATACCGGTACATTCTTTAACTGCCTTCTAGGCCTTATGCGGCCAGCCCTCTCTGTGTCTTCTGTGTGTGTGTGTCTCTCTCTCGCGTGTGTGTGAGTGTCTCTCTCTCTCTCTCAACGTCGTGTGTTCTCTCGCTTGCTCACTCCCTCTCTGTCTTGCTGCACAGGAATGCACAGGAGAATGAACACGCATGGAAGTCATCGGCGTGCACAAATCGAAAGGGAAAGTGGCTTGTTCGTATACCGAGTGTGTGGTCGTGAACAGATCCAAAAGTTTGGCAAACTTTTTGGACATTACCAGATTTGTACTTGTGTTCAGAGACGTTTGTGAACCGAGGTTCCACACACATATATAAACTGCTCAAAAAAATTACAGGAACACTTTGAAAACACATCAGATCTCAATGGGAAAAGGAAATCCTCCTGGATATCTATACTGATATAGACTGGGTAATGTGTTAGGAACGAAAGGATGCCACATCGTTTGATGGAAATGAAAATGATCAACCTACAGAGCCCTGAGAGCCCTGAATTCAAAGACGCCCCAAAGTCAGAGTGAAAAAATTATATGGCAGGCTAGTCCATTTTGCCAAAATTTAATTGCAGCAACTCAAAATTGTACGCAGCACTTTGTATGGCCCCTGTGTTCTTGTATACATGCCTGACAACATCGGTGCATGCTTCTAATGAGATGACAGATGGGTGTTGTGGGGGATCTCCTCCCAGATCTGGACCAGGGCATCACTGAGCTCCTGGACAGTCTAAGGTGCAACCTGGTGGCATTGGATGGACCAAAACATAATGTCCCAGAGGTATTCTATTGGATTTAGGTCAGGAAAGTGTGGTGGCCAGTCAATGGTATCAATTCCTTCATCCTCCAGGAACTGCCTGCATACTCTCACCATATGAGGCCAGGAATTGTAGTGCACCAGGAGCCACTGTACCAGCATAGGGTCTGACAATGGGTCCAAGGATTTCATCCTGATACCTAATGGCAGCCAAGGTGCCTTTGTCAAGCCTGTAGCAGTCTGTGTGACCCTCCATTGATATGCCTCCCCAGACAATCATTAACCCACCACCAAACTGCTCATGCTGAATGATGTTACAGGCAGCATAATGTTCTCCATGGCTTCTCCAGACCCTTTCACTTCTGTCACGTGCTCAGGGTGAACCTGCTCTCATCTGTAAAAAGCACAGCGCACCAGTGGTGCATCTGCCAATTCTGGTATTCTATGGCTTAATGCCAATCGAGCTGCATGCTGCTGGGCAGTGAGCTCAGGGCCCATCAGAGGACATGGGGCCCTTGGGTCACCCTCATGAAGTCTTTCTGGTTGTTTGGTCAGAGACATTCACACCAGTGGCCTGCTGGAGGTCATTTTGTAGGGCTCTGGCAGTGCTCATCCTGTTCCTCCTGCCCAAAGGAGAAGATACTGGTCCTGCTGATGGGTTATGGACCTTCTATGGCCCTCTCCAGCTCTCCTAGAGTAACTGCTTGTCTCCTAGAATCTCCTCCATGCCCCTGAGACTGTGCATGGAGACACAGCAAACCTTCTGGCAATGACACGTATTGATGTGCCATCCTGGAGAAGTTGGACTACCTGTGCAACCTCTGTAGGGTCCAGGTATCGCCTCATGCTACCAGTAGTGACACTGACTGTAGCCAAATGCAAAACTAGTGAAGAAACAGTCAGAAAGATGAGGAGGGAAAATGTCAGTGGCCTCCACCTGTTAAACCATTCTTGTTTTGGGGGTCATCTCATTGTTGCCCTCTAGTGCATCTGTTGTTAATTTCATTAACACCACAGCAGCTGAAACTGATTAAGAACCCCCTCTGCTACTTAACTGACCAGATTAATATCCCATAAGTTTCATTGACTTTATGCTATACTCTGATTAAAAAGTGTTCCTTTAATTCTTTTGAGCAGTATATGTATAATATATATATTGTGAACTTGGCCCGGACACAGACAGGCGAAAATGTTGTCTTAAAACCACCACACGTTTATTAAACACAGTATATACAATAATATGGTCACAAAGACCCCAGTCCATTGGTCACAAAGACCTAGTCACGTGCACAAACCCCAAACCAATCACAGTCCTGGCCACAATGCCTTGTCTTCGGGCCGCCTCCACAGCTCCTCTTGCCTCGTCCTCCTTCCACCCGACTCTAGCCTCAAATGAATGGAGACGGCCCCTTTTATAGAGGACCCGGATGAGCCCCAGGTGTTCCCGGCATTCCTCCATTGGCCACGCCCCAGCGTGGCGGAAGTGCCGGCTGTCCTCCCGGCTGCTCTCCGGGCGCCATCATAAATCTTCCCCCCAGCACTTCCTGGTGTGGCGGAAGTGCTGGGGTAACAAGTCTCCAAGACATCGGGCGCTCCTGGCGTGACCACGGCCCCTACAGGGAAAGGCTTCCATGCCCTTGACCCGTGGCCCCAAAGCAACCCGGAAGGCAAACCCCACGTGATCCAGGCAGGGCTCTGACTCTCTTCCGGTCCCTCCTGGCGTCCCGGCCGGGTCATGGCCCCTGGCATCCCTGACAATATATATATATATTTTGTTTCATGTGTATAACAAAACAAATCATATGAGTAATTATTTCAACTGTTATTTTGGTTAATGATTGCGGGATTAGGGGTTTAATTAATTAAATATTAAATTAATTAGATGGAGTGTGTTCTTACTTTTCTACACGGTAAATGTGTTAGTGACTGGGATTGTGCCTCTGTAACTAGAAGATTGATTAGGAATGATACAGACTGGACAACTATCATTTGTTTAAGGAAATGTGTTATTGTACTGTGTTGTGACTAAGACAACTGTTTACATATAACTTCATCATTATATGATATAAGTTCATCATCAGGTACCTGGAGCACATCCGGGATAAGATAAAAGGGGCCGCCTCACTCCATTCAGGGAGCAGGTGTCGGGTGGAAGAAGGCAACGCTCGGGAGTGAGGAGCAAAGGCGGCTCAGGGAGGATTGTATAGAGGCCCTGAACTGAAGAGTGTTTGGTGCTGGAGCACTGTGTGTGTGCAGGACTATTTGGACACTTATATTGTACATACTGTAAATAAACTGTGTGTGGTGGACTTAAGAGCGGTGTCTATCTGTCTGTTGTTAGGCTGGCTTTCACAATATATATAATCCTGCGACAAGACATGACTTTTTGAAGAGATTTTTTCAAGTCCCACGAGATAAGACTTTTGACATGAGATTTTTTTCTAGTCCCGCCCTCCTCTCACCCATATTCAGCCACACCCACTGCCCTCTCATTTGTATGAATGCTTTTGACAGACCTGCGCTCTTAGCTCTTATAAATTTGTATGTTTCCCTCACTTTAAGTACCCAATTAAAGAAGACATATTATGTTCAAATCTTATTGAAGAATTTCATCATGAAGGGTTATCAACGGAACAAATTAGTACACGGGCAATCCTAGCTCTGAGAAACAATGAAGTCAAACGAATTAACACCAAAAATGTTGATCAGTTACACGGCAGATTAAATGTGTATCAATAGACTATGCTGAAACAGTTGGTGGTGATCATGCAGAAGATGAAAACATCAACCTACAATATCACGAAGAATATCTACAACCATTAACACTGTCTGGTTTTCCACCTCACAAATTACTGAAGAAAGAAGGATGTATCCAAGAAAGGTAATGTAGTACATCATCCGCAGATAACATTAGACAACAAGGAAGATCTTGATATGCCATTCATATTAAAATTTTAACAGTTTCCTGTTAGAATAGCTTTTGCAAAGACAATTAACAAATTTCAGAGCCAAACATTTGGAAAAGTCATTTTATAGATTGAAAAAAACAAAATTCAATCACAGGCAGTTTTACGTCACATTCTCACAATGAAAGCCCAAACAGAATCAAAATTCAATGCAATATTGATAAAAATTGAATTAAAAAAATGTTTTTATGAAGTTTTACAGTAAAATATAAGTTTAAAAAGCATTTGCATGTTTATTTCAAAGCCAAACAGAACAAAATCTTGTTACTCAACGAATAACTAATGCAACATGAAACATAATTTACTTTCAAATTATTACATTTACTATTTTTAATATGGTTAATTACTTGCTGTAATGTAAAATAGTTCTGTTATGCATATGTAACAATTCCCATGAAAATAATAATCAGTGTAAATTGTACAAGCGCATCCCCATACGCGAGTGGCAGAACCGCAAAATATAGATGTATAGTATGTGACGCAGAAAAGAAGAGAACTTTGCAGGAGATGAAGATGGGATATTTATGAGAAGAAAGTACTATAGTGAGAGAGGTGTTGTCAACCGCATTACTTCTTTGCAGCATTATGCATTCTACTAGTCAGCATTTGTACAATGTATAATTTATAGTTTTGTTTCTTGTCGCTAAGTCTTATTGGGCACAATCATTTAAAATATATTGTTCATCCACATCACATTCATTTCACCTGACAATTCTGTTGAGTTTTTTGAACTCTGCTGATGCCATTTGTACTTGAAACGGAGCTCGATGAATAATGATTTGAAGCATTCAGCAGACATGCACACTGATTAATGAAATGTGGAATGAAGTTCAAGACCCAGATCAAACATACACTCTGATTAATAAACCATCTAGCGTGGTTTGAAACGTCGAGCAGACAGGAGCAGTTAAAATATGGCTTTGTGAAGCCTCAACACACTCGAAGGCATTGTGCTTTATATTTTTGAGAGTCTATCTGACACTTAACTCTCCAGTTATATTTTGTAATTTGCATTGCCAAAACACCCTTTAGTTGATATAGTTCATTAATGGATTGAAACGACAATTCAGGTAGTTGCTAACAATTCATTATTGTTATTGTGGATTGCTGTGATTTCCTTTGTCTGATACATAGTGTCAAAGATATATTGTCATATGTCAACTTTATATATATCGTGCAACCTTTTTAGGCAATGCTCAGTACTCTTCAAAACTGTATGTCATATAGTATACATCTACTGTATATACTGTATATTATTTTTTCATTTTCGTTAGGAGAATACAACAATTATACTCATGTCAATTAAATCAATTTAATGTACATATGTCAAACAAAGTATATTGCCTTCATCTACTAGTCTAAGAACAGTAGTTGTAGTTCAGTTATGTGGAGTTCATTAAGTACCCTGATTAGGTGGCTCAATGGTGTTACGATTGTCTTTCATTGAGGACATCAGGGGTTTGGGACTTTGGTCCTCCTCTTGTGAAATTTTTATTTTTCTCTCTCTCTATCCTTTTCCCCCATTTAACAAAAAATTCCATTGTCTACCGATAGAAAGCAAATCGAGTTACCGAGGGAAGGTTGGGCCGCACCTAATTATGTTGTGAATTATAGTGATCCCTCGCTATATCTCGCTTCGACTTTTGCAGCTTCACTCTATCGCGCATTTTAAATGTAAGCATATCTAAATATATATCACGGATTTTTCCCTGGTTTGCGGATTTCTGCTGACAATGGGTCTTTTAATTTATGGTACATGCTTCCTCAGTTTGTTTGCCCAGTTGATTTCATACAAGGGACACTATTGGAGGATGACTTAGAAGCTACCCAATCAGGGCATGTATTACATATTAATTAAAACTCCTCAATTATATAAGATATTCTTCCCGCGCGGTGCTTGATTGTTTGCTTTTTTCTGTCTCTGACATTCTCTGCACCTGATGGAGGGGGTGTGAGCAGAGGGGCTATTTGCACAGAGGCTGTTTGCTTAGAAGATGCGGACGCTCCTCTAAAAATTGCCGCTTTATCGCGGTGCTTCGGCATACTTAAAAGCACAAAAGCGCGTATTGATTTTTTGATTGTTTGCTTTTCTGTTGTGCGCTCTCTCTCTCTTTGACATTCTCTGCTCCTGACGGCGCTCCTTTGAAGAGAAGATATGTTTGCATTCTTTTAATTGTGAAAAAGAACTGTCATCTCTGTCTTGTCATGGAGCACAGTTTAAACATTTGACTAAAGGGTGTTATTTCATGTCTAGAGGGCTCTAATAATGTTAACAGTGTGGGAGAGTTTATAAGGGCTTAAAATATATAAAAATAACCATACTAACATATGGTTACTACTTCGTGGATTTTCATCTATTGCGGGGGGTTCTGGAACGGAAACCCCGCGATCGAGGAGGGATTACTGTATGTGCAAAGAGTTTCACTGTAAAATGGAATAAACTTCATATTTGAGTGTTTGGAGACCCTGGTTTGGTACTGGATTCCCCTAAATTGCAGAAGACACTGTTGATTGCACCAATTCTGTTTTAAAGACAGTTGTGATTAGTTATGCACCACACGTTTTTACTCACATTGCTTTTTGAAAATCAATAATACAAATCAGCTACAGATCTAGGAATCACTGAATACTAAAACGTTTAATGAGGAGTGTCTTGCGCATATACTGGTGTAATGAACACGTCGACTTTCACGTTTCTTAGCCTCTCTGATATGATCGATATGGGGTAGAATACATTCTGGATTGTTATATATGTTGTCTTACACAAAATATGATCATCAATTTGTTTCAGATTCTTGGTGGACAGGATTTCACACCAACGAACGAGATGCCCCATGTGAATCGTTCATAATTTCTCCTAAACTTATTTGTTAACTTACAGACAAGTACTAAATAGCTGTTATTTAAAAAGTCTATTTTTTCAACTAGGCAGTGACCATACGCAAGCCCCAACTAGGATTTGAACTCTCATAAGCACATCTTGTAGATACAATGTAATAAACATATTTTGCTGTATTTCATCTTAAAAATGATTTTGTCATCGTATGTAAATACATGCTTTATAAAGTGGCTGAGGTTCTGCAATATTATAACTGTATCACAAGTTTACAGTGAGGTAATTGTACTTATAAGTACAAACAGTTCTACAAAGAGCACTTGAACTGATTGAGTGAGTTTAGAGCTCTTGGGATGAAACTGTTTTTGAACTGCAATGTCCCTACAGGAAAGGCTCTGAAGCGTTTGCCGTATGAGAGCAGTTCAAATAGACAGCATGGCTGAGGCTTTGTGATCAACTGCTGTAGAGCAGTAATTCCACACTCAGATACAGTGGGATGAATACTTCAGAGTAACAACGCTAAAGATATTTGGTATTTGGAATAGTTTGGCCATTCCGTGAACCATTATATTGTTACAAGTGTGGACTCTAGAGGCGCTGTTGCGCCGTTGAGCCCACCAGACAGATGTCCAAGACACACTTTTAAAAGCACTAAGAAGATTTTTTAATAATATTTCTTCAAATATAGTGCACAAAGTACCACACACTCCGCGATTCTCCAATAAATCAATAATCACAATAATAATAAACAATAACCAATCCTCCACTCTCAGCAGCTCCGTTCCTCTACCACCCAACACCGGCTCAATCTGCTGGGTTTCCCACAATCCTTTTAAAGTCCATGACCCAGAAGTATTCCTTCTCCGTGTCAAACGCCTTCTTCAAGTATCCTGGAAGTACTTCGGTACTTTTCGTGACTCTGAAGTAATTCTGGGTTAAAGGCCACGTAATGTTCCCCAGGTTCTTGGTGAGCTCACACTGGCGGCACCCACGGCACCCAACAGGGCTGAAGAGACTGACTCCATGTCCCATACTTCCCTGCGGGAATCCGAGGAACCATTTCCTTCCAGGGGGCTACCATCTAACGTCCGGGGATGTAGTGCCCTGAAATGGCTGGTTTCTTCAGTTGAGGGCGTCCTGGCGGACTGAAGCCGCCGCCCATCACACAGGTTAATTACATTCAGATGCCTTAAATTAATGAACAATATGTGGTTAATTTCAGTGTATTTGATAAAGCCACGTCATGGATGTGGATCTAAAAAAGAAAGGGAAACCACACTGGAACAAAAGCACTACGTTAACGCTGGGTGCCGCCAGTTTGCAAAACCAAGCGGGAAACTTCCCTATGCCAAGTATTTAGCTGGCATGAAAATATGCATGGCTTTACACCAAATTTAGTTTTTATACATCACGATGTGAGCTTGGAAATGGGAGTATGCAACCTTTTTGTGCATACACACCGTTTATACACGAGGCCCCAGGCATCCAATAACCTTCTTCCTGCAAAACCTCCTCGTGTGGCGGAAGTGCTGCTAAACAGGGCCCAGTAAATATCCAGGCACCTCCTGGAGGTGGCAATGGGCCACAGAAAGGTTGTGCTTCCATGCTCCAAACCTGTGGCCCTGTTGCAAGCTAAGGGGGCTGCCCTCAATCGGTTTGGTGGAAACAGTATCCAGAATAAGTCCTCTCCCCCTGTCTTTCTGTGCTGAAGGCATCCCTGCTGGGAATGGGCCCAGGCAGTCTGTCACACCACAGATAGTCGTTAATGTTCAGATCATGGAACTAAGAGAGCCATGACAAAACATTAAGCTTGGGTCTTTGTGAATTCTGGGGTGCAGTTCTGATCATTATCCTTTTGTAGAAGCCATACTCTGTTTTCATTTTTAGCTTTTATAGATGGTGTGATGTTTGCTTCAGAATTTTCTAATATTTGACTGGATCCATTCCTCCCTCTACCAGTAAACGGTTCCCGGTGCTCCTGGCTTCAACACAAGCCTGAAATGTGATTGATCTTCTCTCATCCTTAACAGTCAGAGAAGTTTTCTTGTCATGGAATTCTGTGCTGCTTTTCTTCAAACACACCTTTGCACATTGTGGTCAAAAAGTTCTATTTTGACTTCATTGATCCACAGGACATGTTTCTCAAAGGCATCGGGCTTGTTTAGATGTTCATCTGCAAACTTTGAATTTTGTGGTGAGGACACAGGAAATTTTTCTTCTGGTGGCTCTTTCCTGAAGGTTATATTTGTTGTGGTGTTGCTGCACAGTAGAATAGAGCATCACCACTCCAGAGTCTGACAAAAAAGACCACCAGGAAGCTTTAAGACACAAGGGTTTAGATTTGCCATTATACCAATGCTATGAGCAGTTGTCTTAGAAAGTTATCTTGGTCTTCCTGACCTCAACTTGATTTCCACCATTGCTGTTAACTGCCATCTCTTAATAACGCTTGTGACTATAAATTATTTTATTCCTCAGAGTGTTAGACAGCTGCTTAGAGGAGCCCATGGCTGCTGATTGCTGGGACAAGGTTTGAGGAATCTGAGAATTTACAGCTTTGAATTTTGCATCACCTGACCATTCATAATAATGATTAGATTAAATAAAACTCACTTCTTGTGTGGCCTGTCAAACATTAGAATGTGAAATGTGTAATGAAATGAGATTTTTCTATTCAGTTCTTCGTTTATCCACCTGGAGTTGCTAAAATGTGAACACAAAGTTTACATGGTTCTTACAAATGCTCAAAACTTGAGGGAACTTTGAGCCAATTTAAATAGCAAGTTCTAGTTTTATAAATCCTAACCTTTGCATAACAAACAGCTTTTATATATGTGGCCAAGCATAAGGAGGTTTTATACATGTGGCCCTGGTGAGAAGTTGTAATAGAGAATGTGAAATTAACAAATTAAGTGTGTTTCCCAAGTACAACAAAAGTTTATAATTACTTATGCTGATCAAAGGTTGTTCCTAATTTCAGCCATCATGTATTTAATGTGAATTAATGTTGAAAATAAGGCAGCAAATTGAAAATAAGCGCTTTTGATTTTCCTTTTTGTTTTAAATTTTACCCAGGAAAAAAAGATCACTGCAGTGTGGAATGTGGCAGAGAATTCTCTAACAGGAGTGCTCTTCAGAAACACAAGAGTTCACACTGGAGAGAAGCCATATTGCTGTAATGAATGTGGTAAACAATTTTCCCGAAGAGGAGATCTTCAGAAACACATGAAAGTTCACACCGGAGAGAAGCCGTATTGCTGTAATGAATGTGGCAAACAGTTTTCACAGATAGTCAGTCTTCAGAGACACACAAGACTTCACACTGGAGAGAAGCCATATTGCTGTAATCAATGTGATAAACAGTTTTCATATATGAACAGTCTTCAGAAACACATTAGAGTTCATACCAGAGTGAAACCTTATTGCTGTAATGAAAATGGTAAACAGTTTTCACAAATGTGCAATCTTCAGAAAAACACGAGAGTTCACACTGGAGAAGCCATATTCCTGTAATAAATGTGGTAAACAGTTTTCACAAATGTGCAATCTGAAGGACCACACAAGAGTTCACACCGGAGAGAAGCCATATTGCTGTAATGAATGTGGTAAACAGTTTTCTCGTATATTCAGTCTTCAGAGACACACTAGATTTCACGCCAGAATAAAAACAGTAGCAGTTCACAAATTAGTCCAGAAAAACAAGAACCCTTCAGGACTCAAGAGTGAGGTTCACTCGTGTCCTGAAAAGTAAGCAAACTAAACTATTGTTAAGAAGTGAATCTCAAAGAGAAGCCATATTGCTGTATGGAATGTGGCAAACAAATCTTTCACAGCAGTACACTTCAGAGATGCACCAGAATTCCCACCGGAGAGAAGTACAACTGAACTGTCCTGACTAAAGAGTGAGGTTCACTCCTGCCTGGACAGTAAGCACATGTAACTGACACAAATCCATCCTACTTAGTGTTGTGTCAAAAACAAATCAACATGGAGGAGAAATAGAAGTTTATATTCTTTTTCTTTTTCCAGAAACAAAATAATGAACAGGGCGTCATACAAACAGCTTCACACCAATGTTTATTAAATAATAAATCAAATCAATTACTAATAATTATAAACACAAATTATTAATACAAAATCAATAAAATAAAATGTAAAATAACAATTTAAATCCAAAGTATACACTGAATTATGTTTTAACACTGTGGCAGAGCACTAAATGAAGAAATGCTTTTTTTAAAATTTAATTTTGTTTTTGTTTGTTTGCTTTTGATAATAAAACATACAAAACTGTATATAAGAACTCAGTGGGGGGGGTGGGGCACATAACTTATTTAACACTTGAGAATTACCAAATAATATAAATATCAAATAAATAGAATAAAATTAGAAAGGTTTTGAGAGAGCTGACTTACCTGTACATCATCCACCATTGCCTGAGGGTGCCTGCCATCTGTGGGGAGTCACATTAATTAGCATCTGTACTCCAAAATATGACACTAACTTTACACAAGCAATTGCTTTTGGGAAAATTAGTAACTAAAAGATACAAAAAAAGCTAAACCAACCAACCCGAGAACAAAATTGACAAGGCAGTGTGTGCGGAGGAGCCTAACCTCATCTCTAGTGCACTGGGCATCGATGTAGAAGAGAACATCTGAGGTGACATCTCCACATTCAGCCAAACCCCAAGTCACACACTGCAGACAACCCATCTGTGGGCGCCGCTATGGCCTTTCAGACAACGGGCTCAGTGCACTAAGCTTGAAGTGTTCAACCGAGGCTGCTGAGAGACACGGATTCCATCTCACCGTTTGGCCTGGGATGTGAGATGCTGTCCTTCCAGAGGTAACATGTTGTCCATCACGAGCTCCAAGCAAAGCACAGATAGAAAACTGAGAAATGCAGTGAAGTAACCGATCAGTTAAATCAAATCATGGCAGCAACACATGCAGTGTGTGTACAGCTTACTCCGACCCTTTGATTTTTCCCCATGAGACAAGTGAAGAAAAGAAACTCGCTGAACTGGAGGAGATTAGGATATTGTAAGTAATGAAAGCAATGTTTTATAATTTAATTTAAGTAACGTGTCCCAGCACTGGTCGCTTGTGAACTTTTGTTTTTGTATTTGGGATATCAACACTTAAACAGTTGGTGGAAATAAACTGAAGTCTGCTTAATCAACTGGCTAAATAGAGAGGCAGAAATGCAATAATGTTTTATTTTTCATCTTTATATAATTTTAAAGACAGAATTATTGACATAACCAATCAAAGTTCCAACTAATTTGCATTTTTGTGTGGCTCAAAAGTATTAATTAATTAATCCTACTTTGAGCCATTCACTAATTAGTGTTTTACTGTTCATTCATTTGTTTCTGTTACACAAAACTGTTCAATAAAGAAACCAAAATAATTTAATATACATAGGCAACTGATTATTAAAACTGTTTTTTATTAGAAAGTAATCCCTGAGTTATTTCTGCTTTAAAGAAAAATATTAATTTGCTTGAAGGAAATGTGACAAGTTGCAATCAATACATAGTGACTTTCAATTACAAATTTGAACTGAGAGATTAATTGCAATTGAATTTTTAATCAGTTGTCTTCATGCAAACACATAATTTAGAACATTCCAAATGATGAAAATCATAAAAATTGTGTACAATATACAGCGCCATTTCTTGCTCTATGAAGTCTCTACAGAAGCAGAAGGGCCATCGAAGCCACTAAGGCTCCGTCCAAGCTGCAAGTTCAGCCTCAGTATATTTGGGGAGTATGAACATCACCTGTCTGTTTGTAGCCAGCTAAGCCCCATCATGTGTTTAATGAAGCACTGAAAGTATGCTTAAAAATTAAACATTTGATATAAACAAAACCAAGCTGCAGTGGCAGAGAAGGTTTGGCTTGTGTTTGTAGGGTAATTAATTTAAAATCAATGATTATCACCAGGCTGTCTTATCGTACTATGAGTGACATCTACCAACATGTTTGATAGGAAAGCTTGCTGACACTGCATATCATGAGTAGCTTATTGGATCGGCAGAGTTTGAATTGCGTAGTGATTGGCAGAGTGAAGCCTCACAAAGTATAGAAACATTTGAATCATTTGTGTCAAAGCATTTGACATTCACCTCTCTAGTGACACCTCCTGGCCATTCGCATTAATGTTACACAACTCAAACACAAACTCATGATCAAGTTCAATGACGTCTGTTAAATTCTATTGCTTTTAGATTTTTGCTGCAACAGACTGGCAACAAAGAGAGGAGTTCGTCAGCGGCTGCCAGTGTCTGAAGTGTAAATAGATACAGTGGAACCTCTGGTCATGACCGTAATTAGTTCCAAAACTCTGGTCATAACCTGATTTAGTCGTGACCTGAAGTAATTTCCCCCTATAGGATTGTATGTAAATACAATTAATCCATTCCAGACCATACAAACTTTATGTATATATATTATTTTAAGATTTCTAAGAACAAATATAGTAAATTACACCATAGAATGCACAGCGTAATAGTAAACTAAATGTAAAAACATTGAATAACACTGAGAAAACCTTACACAATAGAGAAAACTAACATTACAAGAGTTTGCACTATAGCGCTATGAACCGCTCGCTAAAAACACTTTTTTTTTAATGAGTTATAAGCACAGGGAAAAAAAGAACATTTGAAAAATCCATAATTTAATAAACAACCAAGAAAAGTAACATTACAACAATGCACACTAAAAAACGATCGCTGTAAACAGAAGTGAAGTGTAGGTTAAAATCCAATCGAAAATAGTTTTCATTAAATATAAGGTTAAATCAATGCTGGAATCAATCTCTTTAAAAACTATACCGGTACATTCTTTAACTGCCTTCTAGGCCTTATGCGGCCAGCCCTCTCTGTGTCTTCTGTGTGTGTGTGTCTCTCTCTCGCGTGCCTGTGTGTGAGTGTCTCTCTCTCTCTCTCACGAACGTGCGTGTGTCTCTCTCGCTTGCTCACTCCCTCTCTCTGTCTTGCTGCACAGGGAATGCACAGGGAGAATGAACACGTGCGGAAGTCATCGGCGTGCACAAATCGAAAGGGAAAGTGGCTTGTTCGTATACCGAGTGTGTGGTCGTGAACAGATCCAAAAGTTTGGCAAACTTTTTGGACATTACCAGATTTGTACTTGTGTTCAGAGACGTTTGTGAACCGAGGTTCCACACACATATATAAACTGCTCAAAAAAATTACAGGAACACTTTGAAAACACATCAGATCTCAATGGGAAAAGGAAATCCTCCTGGATATCTATACTGATATAGACTGGGTAATGTGTTAGGAACGAAAGGATGCCACATCGTTTGATGGAAATGAAAATGATCAACCTACAGAGCCCTGAGAGCCCTGAATTCAAAGACGCCCCAAAAGTCAGAGTGAAAAAATTATATGGCAGGCTAGTCCATTTTGCCAAAATTTAATTGCAGCAACTCAAAATTGTACGCAGCACTTTGTATGGCCCCTGTGTTCTTGTATACATGCCTGACAACATCGGTGCATGCTTCTAATGAGATGACAGATGGGTGTTGTGGGGGATCTCCTCCCAGATCTGGACCAGGGCATCACTGAGCTCCTGGACAGTCTAAGGTGCAACCTGGTGGCATTGGATGGACCAAAACATAATGTCCCAGAGGTATTCTATTGGATTTAGGTCAGGAAAGTGTGGTGGCCAGTCAATGGTATCAATTCCTTCATCCTCCAGGAACTGCCTGCATACTCTCACCATATGAGGCCAGGAATTGTAGTGCACCAGGAGCCACTGTACCAGCATAGGGTCTGACAATGGGTCCAAGGATTTCATCCTGATACCTAATGGCAGCCAAGGTGCCTTTGTCAAGCCTGTAGCAGTCTGTGTGACCCTCCATTGATATGCCTCCCCAGACAATCATTAACCCACCACCAAACTGCTCATGCTGAATGATGTTACAGGCAGCATAATGTTCTCCATGGCTTCTCCAGACCCTTTCACTTCTGTCACGTGCTCAGGGTGAACCTGCTCTCATCTGTAAAAAGCACAGCGCACCAGTGGTGCATCTGCCAATTCTGGTATTCTATGGCGAATGCCAATCGAGCTGCATGCTGCTGGGCAGTGAGCTCAGGGCCCATCAGAGGACATGGGGCCCTTGGGTCACCCTCATGAAGTCTTTCTGGTTGTTTGGTCAGAGACATTCACACCAGTGGCCTGCTGGAGGTCATTTTGTAGGGCTCTGGCAGTGCTCATCCTGTTCCTCCTTGCCCAAAGGAGAAGATACTGGTCCTGCTGATGGGTTATGGACCTTCTATGGCCCTCTCCAGCTCTCCTAGAGTAACTGCTTGTCTCCTAGAATCTCCTCCATGCCCCTGAGACTGTGCATGGAGACACAGCAAACCTTCTGGCAATGACACGTATTGATGTGCCATCCTGGAGAAGTTGGACTACCTGTGCAACCTCTGTAGGGTCCAGGTATCGCCTCATGCTACCAGTAGTGACACTGACTGTAGCCAAATGCAAAACTAGTGAAGAAACAGTCAGAAAAGATGAGGAGGGAAAAATGTCAGTGGCCTCCACCTGTTAAACCATTCTTGTTTTGGGGGTCATCTCATTGTTGCCCCTCTAGTGCATCTGTTGTTAATTTCATTAACACCACAGCAGCTGAAACTGATTAAGAACCCCCTCTGCTACTTAACTGACCAGATTAATATCCCATAAGTTTCATTGACTTTATGCTATACTCTGATTAAAAGTGTTCCTTTAATTCTTTTGAGCAGTATATGTATAATATATATATTGTGAACTTGGCCCGGACACAGACAGGCGAAAATGTTGTCTTAAAACCACCACACGTTTATTAAACACAGTATATACAATAATATGGTCACAAAGACCCCAGTCCATTGGTCACAAAGACCTAGTCACGTGCACAAACCCCAAACCAATCACAGTCCTGGCCACAATGCCTTGTCTTCGGGCCGCCTCCACAGCTCCTCTTGCCTCGCCTCCTTCCACCCGACTCTAGCCTCAAATGAATGGAGACGGCCCCTTTTATAGAGGACCCGGATGAGCCCCAGGTGTTCCCGGCATTCCTCCATTGGCCACGCCCCAGCGTGGCGGAAGTGCCGCTGTCCTCCCGGCTGCTCTCCGGGCGCCATCATAAATCTTCCCCCCAGCACTTCCTGGTGTGGCGGAAGTGCTGGGGTAACAAGTCTCCAAGACATCGGGGCGCCTCCTGGCGGTGACCACGGGCCCCTACAGGGAAAGGCTTCCATGCCCTTGACCCGTGGCCCCCAAAGCAACCCGGAAGGCAAACCCCACGTGATCCAGGCAGGGCTCTGACTCTCTTCCGTCCCTCCTGGCGCCCCGCCGGGTCATGGCCCCTGGCATCCCTGACAATATATATATATATTTTGTTTCATGTGTATAACAAAACAAATCATATGAGTAATTATTTCAACTGTTATTTTGGTTAATGATTGCGGGATTAGGGGTTTAATTAATTAAATATTAAATTAATTAGATGGAGTGTGTTCTTACTTTTTCTACACGGTAAATGTGTTAGTGACTGGGATTGTGCCTCTGTAACTAGAAGATTGATTAGGAATGATACAGACTGGACAACTATCATTTGTTTAAGGAAATGTGTTATTGTACTGTGTTGTGACTAAGACAACTGTTTACATATAACTTCATCATTATATGATATAAGTTCATCATCAGGTACCTGGAGCACATCCGGGATAAGATAAAAGGGGCCGCCTCACTCCATTCAGGGAGCAGGTGTCGGGTGGAAGAAGGCAACGCTCGGGAGTGAGGAGCAAAGGCGGCTCAGGGAGGATTGTATAGAGGCCCTGAACTGAAGAGTGTTTGGTGCTGGAGCACTGTGTGTGTGCAGGACTATTTGGACACTTATATTGTACATACTGTAAATAAACTGTGTGTGGTGGACTTAAGAGCGGTGTCTATCTGTCTGTTGTTAGGCTGGCTTTCACAATATATATAATCCTGCGACAAGACATGACTTTTTGAAGAGATTTTTTCAAGTCCCACGAGATAAGACTTTTGACATGAGATTTTTTTCTAGTCCCGCCCTCCTCTCACCCATATTCAGCCACACCCACTGCCCTCTCATTTGTATGAATGCTTTTGACAGACCTGCGCTCTTAGCTCTTATAAATTTGTATGTTTCCCTCACTTTAAGTACCCAATTAAAGAAGACATATTATGTTCAAATCTTATTGAAGAATTTCATCATGAAGGGTTATCAACGGAACAAATTAGTACACGGGCAATCCTAGCTCTGAGAAACAATGAAGTCAAACGAATTAACACCAAAAATGTTGATCAGTTACACGGCAGATTAAATGTGTATCAATAGACTATGCTGAAACAGTTGGTGGTGATCATGCAGAAGATGAAAACATCAACCTACAATATCACGAAGAATATCTACAACCATTAACACTGTCTGGTTTTCCACCTCACAAATTACTGAAGAAAGAAGGATGTATCCAAGAAAGGTAATGTAGTACATCATCCGCAGATAACATTAGACAACAAGGAAGATCTTGATATGCCATTCATATTAAAATTTTAACAGTTTCCTGTTAGAATAGCTTTGCAAAGACAATTAACAAATTTCAGAGCCAAACATTTGGAAAAGTCATTTTATAGATTGAAAAACAAAATTCAATCACAGGCAGTTTTACGTCACATTCTCACAATGAAAGCCCAAACAGAATCAAAATTCAATGCAATATTGATAAAAATTGAATTAAAAAAATGTTTTTATGAAGTTTTACAGTAAAATATAAGTTTAAAAAGCATTTGCATGTTTATTTCAAAGCCAAACAGAACAAAATCTTGTTACTCAACGAATAACTAATGCAACATGAAACATAATTTACTTTCAAATTATTACATTTACTATTTTTAATATGGTTAATTACTTGCTGTAATGTAAAATAGTTCTGTTATGCATATGTAACAATTCCCATGAAAATAATAATCAGTGTAAATTGTACAAGCGCATCCCCATACGCGAGTGGCAGAACCGCAAAATATAGATGTATAGTATGTGACGCAGAAAAGAAGAGAACTTTGCAGGAGATGAAGATGGGATATTTATGAGAAGAAAGTACTATAGTGAGAGAGGTGTTGTCAACCGCATTACTTCTTTGCAGCATTATGCATTCTACTAGTCAGCATTTGTACAATGTATAATTTATAGTTTTGTTTCTTGTCGCTAAGTCTTATTGGGCACAATCATTTAAAATATATTGTTCATCCACATCACATTCATTTCACCTGACAATTCTGTTGAGTTTTTTGAACTCTGCTGATGCCATTTGTACTTGAAACGGAGCTCGATGAATAATGATTTGAAGCATTCAGCAGACATGCACACTGATTAATGAAATGTGGAATGAAGTTCAAGACCCAGATCAAACATACACTCTGATTAATAAACCATCTAGCGTGGTTTGAAACGTCGAGCAGACAGGAGCAGTTAAAATATGGCTTTGTGAAGCCTCAACACACTCGAAGGCATTGTGCTTTATATTTTTGAGAGTCTATCTGACACTTAACTCTCCAGTTATATTTTGTAATTTGCATTGCCAAAACACCCTTTAGTTGATATAGTTCATTAATGGATTGAAACGACAATTCAGGTAGTTGCTAACAATTCATTATTGTTATTGTGGATTGCTGTGATTTCCTTTGTCTGATACATAGTGTCAAAGATATATTGTCATATGTCAACTTTATATATATCGTGCAACCTTTTTATGCAATGCTCAATACTCTTCAAAACTGTATGTCATATAGTATACATCTACTGTATATACTGTATATTATTTTTTCATTTTCGTTAGGAGAATACAACAATTATACTCATGTCAATTAAATCAATTTAATGTACATATGTCAAACAAAGTATATTGCCTTCATCTACTAGTCTAAGAACAGTAGTTGTAGTTCAGTTATGTGGAGTTCATTAAGTACCCTGATTAGGTGGCTCAATGGTGTTACGATTGTCTTTCATTGAGGACATCAGGGGTTTGGGACTTTGGTCCTCCTCTTGTGAAATTTTTATTTTTCTCTCTCTCTCTATCCTATTCCCCCATTTAACAAAAAATTCCATTGTCTACCGATAGAAAGCAAATCGAGTTACCGAGGGAAGGTTGGGCCGCACCTAATTATGTTGTGAATTATAGTGATCCCTCGCTATATCTCGCTTCGACTTTTGCAGCTTCACTCTATCGCGCATTTTAAATGTAAGCATATCTAAATATATATCACGGATTTTTCCCTGGTTTTGGATTTCTGCTGACAATGGGTCTTTAATTTATGGTACATGCTTCCTCAGTTTGTTTGCCCAGTTGATTTCATACAAGGGACACTATTGGAGGATGACTTAGAAGCTACCCAATCAGGGCATGTATTACATATTAATTAAAACTCCTCAATTATATAAGATATTCTTCCCGCGCGGTGCTTGATTGTTTGCTTTTTTCTGTCTCTGACATTCTCTGCACCTGATGGAGGGGGTGTGAGCAGAGGGGCTATTTGCACAGAGGCTGTTTGCTTAGAAGATGCGGACGCTCCTCTAAAAATTGCCGCTTTATGCGTGCTTCGCATACTTAAAAGCACAAAGCGCGTATTGATTTTTTGATTGTTTGCTTTTCTGTTGTGCGCTCTCTCTCTTTGACATTCTCTGCTCCTGACGGCGCTCCTTTGAAGAGAAGATATGTTTGCATTCTTTTAATTGTGAAAAAGAACTGTCATCTCTGTCTTGTCATGGAGCACAGTTTAAACATTTGACTAAAGGGTGTTATTTCATGTCTAGAGGGCTCTAATAATGTTAACAGTGTGGGAGAGTTTATAAGGGCTTAAAATATATAAAAATAACCATACTAACATATGGTTACTACTTCGTGGATTTTCATCTATTGCGGGGGGTTCTGGAACGGAAACCCCGCGATCGAGGAGGGATTACTGTATGTGCAAAGAGTTTCACTGTAAAATGGAATAAACTTCATATTTGAGTGTTTGGAGACCCTGGTTTGGTACTGGATTCCCCTAAATTGCAGAAGACACTGTTGATTGCACCAATTCTGTTTTAAAGACAGTTGTGATTAGTTATGCACCACACGTTTTTACTCACATTGCTTTTTGAAAATCAATAATACAAATCAGCTACAGATCTAGGAATCACTGAATACTAAAAACGTTTAATGAGGAGTGTCTTGCGCATATACTGGTGTAATGAACACGTCGACTTTCACGTTTCTTAGCCTCTCTGATATGATCGATATGGGGTAGAATACATTCTGGATTGTTATATATGTTGTCTTACACAAAATATGATCATCAATTTGTTTCAGATTCTTGGTGGACAGGATTTCACACCAACGAACGAGATGCCCCATGTGAATCGTTCATAATTTCTCCTAAACTTATTTGTTAACTTACAGACAAGTACTAAATAGCTGTTATTTAAAAAGTCTATTTTTTCAACTAGGCAGTGACCATACGCAAGCCCCAACTAGGATTTGAACTCTCATAAGCACATCTTGTAGATACACCACGAACAGCTGCTTTTCTTCTCCTTCTTCTTCTTTCCGCTGTTCCCGTTAGGGGTCGCCACAGCAGATCATCTTCTTCCATATCTTTCTGTCCTCGTAATCTTGTTCTGTTACATCCATCACCTGCACGTCCTCTTTCACCACATCCATAAACCTTCTCTTAGGCCTTCTTCTTTTTCTCTTCCCTGGCAGCTCTATCTTTAGCATCCTTCTCCCAATATACCCAGCATCTCCCCTATGCACATGTCCAAACCAACACAATCTCGCCTTTCTGACTTTGTCTCTCACTCATCCAACTTGAGCTGACCTTCTAATGTACTCATTTCTAATCTTATCAACCCTCGTCACACCCAGTGCAACAGATGCTTTTTCTCTTTGAGCCAAAGAGGTTCCGTCGGTGAGTGGCTGATTGTGCCGAAATCATGACGTCATAACGCTAGCGCGCCTCAAAATCACGTGACGAACTCATTTGCAGCAAGTGAGACAAAGTTTTGAAGCGCCGCTGTCGGATCGGGCAGGGACACAAATCGGGTGGTGACAAGCACCAAAAACTGAACAAAGGAGCCACATCTTGTGATGGGCGGAGTAAGGCCTCATGAAGCATAGAAACATTTGAATCATTTGTGTCGGAAATTGTATCGCTGCATTTGACATTCACCTCTCTAGTGACACCTCCTGGCCATTTTGATTAACTTTACACAAACTCATTGATTTTTTGATTGTTTGCTTTTCTTTTCGAGCGCTCGCTCTTTTGCTCTGAAATTCTCTGCTCCTGATGCAGACACTCCTTTGAAGAGAAGATATATTTGCATTCTTTTAATTTTGAGAAAGAACTGTCATCTCTGTCTTGTCATGGAGCACAGTTTAAACTTTTGACTAAAGGGTGTTATTTCATGTCTAGAGGGCTCTAATAATGTTAACAGTGTAGGAGAGTTTATAAGGGCTTAAAATATATAAAAAGAACCATACAAACTTATGGTTTCTACTTCGCGGATTTTCATCTATCGTGGGGGGTTCTGGAATGCAACCACCGCGATCGAGGAGGGATTAAATGGTAAATGGCCTGTATTTGATATAGCGC
The DNA here is from genome assembly GCF_016835505.1 of Polypterus senegalus. NCBI lineage: Eukaryota > Metazoa > Chordata > Cladistia > Polypteriformes > Polypteridae > Polypterus > Polypterus senegalus. The sequence continues at coordinate 185,998,025 of NC_053161.1, read as the reverse complement.
CTAACTAGAGTTCAAGAACCCCCCTAGGCGCTTTACAACACAACAGTCATTCACCCATTCACACACACATTCATACGCTGGTGATGATAAGCTACTATGTAGCCACAGCTGCCCTGGGGCACACTGACAGAAGTGAGGCTGCCGAACACTGGCGCCACCAATCCTTCCGACCACCACCAGCAGGCAAGGTAGGCACCCCATAATGACAATGTGAAAAAGGTTTACTTGAGATTTTTGCACATTTATTAAAAATAAAAAAATTAGAAAGCACATGTACATAAGTATTCACAGCCTTTGTCATGAAGCTCAAAACTGAGCTCAGGTGCATCCTGTTTCCCCTGATCATCCTTGAGATGTTTCTGCAGCTTAATTGGAGTCCACCTGTGGTAAATTCAGTTGATTGGACATGATTTGGAAAAGCACACACCTGTCCATATAAGGTCCCACAGTTGACAGTTCATGTCAGAGCAGAAACCAAGGATGAAGTCAAAGGAATTGTCTGTAGACCTCCGAGACAGGATTGTCTCGAGGCACAAATCTGGGGAAGGTTACAGAAAAATTTCTGCTGCTTTGAAGGTCCCAATGAGCACAGTGGCCTCCATCATCTGTAAGTGGAAGAAGTTTGAAACCACCAGGACTCTTCCTAGAGCTGGCCAGCCATCTAAACTGAGCGATCGGGGGAGAAGGGCCTTAGTCAGGGAGGTGACCAAGAACCTGATGGTCATTCTGTCAGAGCACCAGATGTCCCCTGTGGAGACAGGAGAACCTTCCAGAAGGACAACGATCTCTGCAGTAATCCACCAATCAGGCCTGTATGGTAGAGTGGTCAGATTGAAGCCACTCCTTAGTAAAATGCACATGGCAGCCCACCTGGAGTTTTCCAAAAGGCACCTGAAGGACTCTATGACCATGAGAAACAAAATTCTCCGGTCTGATGAGACAAAGATTTAACTCTTTGTTGTGAATGCAAGGCGTCACGTTTGGAGGAAACCAGGCACCGCTCATCACCAGGCCAATACCATCCCTACAGTGAAGCAAGGTGGTGGCAGCATCAGGCTGTGGGGATGTTTTTCAGCGGCAGGAACTGGGAGACTAGTCAGGATTAAGGGAAAGATGACTGCAGCAATGTACAGAGACATCCTGGATGAAAACTTCCAGCAGGACAACGACCCTAAGCACACAGCCAAGATATCAAGAGTTGCTTCAGGACAACTCTGTGAATGTCCTTGAGTGGCCAAGCCAGAGCCCAGACTTGAATCTGATTGAACATCTCTGGAGAGATCTTAAAATGGCTGTGCACCGACGCTTCCCATCCAACCTGATGGAGCTTGAGAGGCACTGCAAAGAGGAATGGGCGAAACTGGCCAAGGTTAGGTGTGCCAAACTTGTGGCATCATATTCAAAAATACTTGAGGCTGTAATTGCTGCCAAAGGTGAATCGACAAAGTATTGAGCAAAGGCTGTGAATACTTATGTTCATGTGATTTCAGTTTTTTTATTTTTAATAAATTTGCAAAAACCTCAAGTAAACTTTTTTCACGTTGTCATTATGGGGTGTTATGTGTAGAATTCTGAGGAAAAAAATGAATTTAATCCATTTTGGAATAAGGCTGTAACATAAGAAAATGTGGAACAAGTGATGTGCTGTGAATACTTTCCGGATGCACTGTATAATTAACCCTCATCTTTTTTTGAGATCACATTGAATTTCCCGACGTTTGGGTTTCCACAGCCCTAGTTAAAAAAAAAAAAATAAAAAATTAAAACGAGCCTTGTTATTTATCCTTAAATGTTTTCGTTTGTCTGAGTTAATTCAAATGGAGTAGATGGAAAATAAAAGTTTAACCCTGTACTTTGCCATAATATAGGTAAGCACATTTGAGAAAGAAAAGGTGAAATCCTTAAATCAGAGATGTTGTTATTCGATGAAGTACTGAAATATTTCATTTATTAATACTTCACAATATTTTGTGGAGCACAAAAGTAACGAGTTCGCAACGAAGAAAAGACGCCATCACAGCTGATTGTGGCTCAACTGACTAACGTGGTTGCTTTTCAAATTCTGCGCACAGTGCTAGCCCGAGTTCGATCTAAATTAAAAAGTTGTCAAAATTAATAATAATTAAAAAAATGATCAGGAGTGAAATCTTTATAACCAGTTTGAACTAAATAATTTTGAGAGATGCTCTGGAAGGATCGCATAAGAGATATGTTCGGGAATCATCCCCACTTAAAATCGCAATGACTAATTGCGTAAGGCAGCTCATGTATTTACATTAATTCATCTTCTATTCATTGCCATTTGACGTTCATGAACCCCTCCATTGAATAAGGTGATAACAATCCCACTGCGGTAAATCAGGTTGAATTTGCTCTGCTGCACCAAACATTCAAAGGTGTCAATCCGGAGCACATCAGAGAGGCTGAGAGACACGGCGCAGATCAGTCACCGGCACACAGACACACACGGGACACTCCAAGGTGAGCATTGATTGGATCAAGTGATCCACGTGCTGCACAACGAATTGTACAGCAGCGTATTAGGGCCACGGTGAGGGAAAAAAAAAACAAAACAAACAAAAAAAAAAAACCAGAGAGTATAGAAAAAAAATCTAAATTTTGAGAATGTAGTCGATATGTTGACTTTATTCTCGACATTTCTACTTTATTCTCGCCGTTTACTTCGAGATTAAAGTCAACATTTCTACTTTATTCTCGCCGTTTATGTCGAGAGGGAAGGAAAAGAAAACATATAAAAATGGAGTTAACGGAAGACTTAATACAAATGTATTTTAGAAGTGGTTTCAGTAATTCAGAAACTCCAGCTCTTTTAGCCCATGAGCACAGAATCAGAATTGGCATAAGGAGTTTGAAGAGACTGTGCCTAAAAATTAATTTCTTTAGACGGAGGAATCATACAGATGTAGGTGAACTGGCTTCTTGTTTGAGAAGCTAAATTGCCAGTAACGGACAAATGCAGGGATATCACAGGTTACATCTGTGAGCAATCCAATGAGGGTACGTTGTAACACAAGACGTGGTGAGACAGTTGATCAAGCTGATTGACCCCGAAGGAGTGGAGCTTAAGCGGGCACGACGGCTGAGAAGACGGCACTATCACACCCAAGGTCCAAATGCACTGTGGCATATGGACTCTTAGATAAACTGAAGCCATATGGTATTGCAATTCACGGCTGCATTGATGGCTTCAGCCGCTATGTTTTATGGTCGGAGGCGTATACCACTAATAATGACCCGAAAGCAGTTGCAGATTAATTTATCTCAACAGTTTCGCGGTTGAGACGATGCCCGCAGCGACTACGCACAGACAGAGGCACAGCAAACGGCCATGTGGAACAAATGCATATGTTTTTGCGACGAAATCACGACGACAGTTTTGCAGGTGTAAGGAGTTTCATTTATGGGCGCAGCACCGCAAATCAGCGAATTGAATCGTGGAGGGGAATCTTGAGGAAGCAAAGTGTGCAGTTTTGGATTAACTTGTTCACAACCCTTCACGATGATGGATGCCGATTTCTTGGATAAAAGCCTAATACAGTTCTGCTTCCTCAGCCTTGTTCAGGTAATATTCTTAAATAAAAAAAATGAAAATAAATAAATATAAACACAATCGTATGTGAGCATAAATAATTTATCCATCCATCCATTCATTATCCAACCTGCTATATCCTAACTACAAGGTCATGGGGGGCTGCTGGAGCCAATTCCTGCCAACACAAGGCACAAGGCAGGAACCAACCCCGGGCAGGACGCCAGCTCACTGCAGACAAGTAATTGATTGTATTCCAAAATGTGTTTTTGTACCTTATTTCTTTATATTTGTAATTATTTCTTCATTTATGTATTTCAGTGTTACCAAACGTAACATAAAATTCATGAAGAAAACAATAAGAAACAAAATTGTACAGCATGACACATTTGAGTATTTATGTTGTCCTATTATTGTGTTTTTATTTATTTGTTGTTACAATTCAAAATACATTTATTTATTTAGGTAGGCATTTAGTTAGTTGCTTAGTTATTTTATTTTGTCTGAAATATTCCTTCATAGCCTGTAACCATGCTGCCATTCATCTGTGCTGATTGAATCATATAATATGTTCATTTTTGACAAAATGGGCCGGTTTCAAGGATTTGGATTAAGCCTAGCCTGATCTCATTGCAATGCGAAGCAGTTTTCTTTAGTCTAGAATTAGACGTAATCTGGGACCAACAATCCAGAGTATGTCAATAACAATAGTAGTCAGTGTTGTCTTGTTTATGAGTAAAACATTGAACTGTTTCTTATTTATTTTGTGCCGTCTGAACTCAATGAGGTTGAGAAAACATTGAATTTTCACAAGCTCAGACCTAGGACAGGCCGTGGTGTCACTGGAGGTCAACCTGTTTTGATGCACAGTGTTCCTGAGATGTATGGTGGAAGTGGACATGGAGGAGCTGGCTTTGTGTAAGGGGGAGTGCACACCAAAAAGCCAGTACCCCAGTGATGAGACAGTTTTTGAGCTCCGCTGTCTTCTGATGGAGGAAGAGGGTTGGAAGGCTCCTACAGATGCCTTTTCTGCTGCTGAACTGTACGCCTTGTAGAGAAATGAAATACTGAATGAGATATCTGACTCGTCACACTCTCGTACATGTATCAGTGTTGACATAAAATGGAGCAGAGCTCAATTATTAAAGAAGATGATCTCTCTAATGACATGCATACGGACACTGTGAAGGAAAAGTTACTGCATAAATCTGTAAAGTGCTTGAAACTAGGCCTGCCTTTTTAACATGAATAATTTATACCCAGCACAGCACATTACTATATAGACTTATCATACGACATGTTAGCTTTTTATTTTGTCCTCTGATAATAATTTACATATAAGAAGTCCTGTTTAATGAATCAGATATTTGCCAATCTGTTTAACTATTTTGGACCTTTAGATAATGTTACGCTCTAGGAATGTTTAAAGATCACACCTTTTCTCTTTATTCTCATTGGTGTAACTGAAATACTCACTTGACTGTAGTGACGTAAATGAACCAAATTCATCAAAGATGCTGCACTGTTCAGATATGCTAGTCTGTCATGATGTATTAAACAAGAGCACGTGGCCGCTCCTTCAGCCTGATGTAATAAGGGACATCCATCTTGACTCACAACTATTCTTTATTTACTGAATATTTTCATTTTGTGCACACATACACTGGGCAGTAGTTACGTCTGAAGGTTTTTAATGCACACTTCATATTAGCATTACCCGTACTAATGACATTGAATGTTTCCACCACTTTCAACACCTAGAGAATTAGTTATTTATGGTAATGTTTACACTGAAATGAGAAATAGTTGTCTGTAGTATGTTTGGTAAATCTGATAATAAGTTCAGTATTGTGTCTTTGGTGAGTATTGACAATAAACATCTGGCCCTTGAATAACATTTAATGTATGATTTGGTGACACCAAAAATATACCAGTGGTTAGATGACTCAAGAATGCGCATGAGATGGAAAGAACAATGTTTTTTAACAAAGTATTTATTCCTGTTCAGGTAATATACCATCAGAAATACAAACTGTTCACGAACATTGAATATAAATTATAAAACAGTATTAGCCTTTGAACAGTCAGTCTTTTATGATAACAGCATCACAATTTCCACAGTGCAGTGAATGCAGTTTAGTTCTACAGTATAAGATGAACAATAAAGTCAAATTAACAGACGTACTCTGCACTGTGCCTGGTTCAGAATATTCAGTACACTTCAAAACTTTAATCACAAGATTTAGAACATAGTGTGAATGTTTATTTCACAAACTTGGATTACAGAGTCACAGAGTATTAAATGTTATTGATGCTGAGCATTCACAAAAATATGAAAAAGCAACACTTATAACTGTACAATATATGTTGTCCAGTGTCACGTGGTCTGGTCAAAGTCTCTGGGCCAGAAAAGGATTCAGTCATGTCACGGAGGCTGTGTGCATAGCATATAGTTATTATTTTTGGCTGTTTGATGTTCTCATTGGATTCAGCCTCATACATTTCTGTGTCATTTAGGTGATCTTGAAGATTTGTACTTGGGCCAAATGTCATTTCAGGATCAGACACATTATCTACAGAAGCATCAGCATGTATTTGGTAAACAATTTCACTTTCCTCCATCATCTGATAATGGATGTCATATTGATCTGTGCTGAGTGTGTGATTTGGACTGACTTGGTTTTGATCAGAAACAATAAAAACATCAGGCACATCCTGAGGGTCACAATCCTCAGTAGTAGTCGGCCTGGAATCACCACAGTCCTCAAGATCACTAGTATTGGCTTCAACATCTGACTGCTCCTTTGTTTTTTGTAGTTTGACGGTGTCATAAATTAAACCAGTTGTGATGTGATGATCAAGTGAAGTTTGTTTGAAGTCCCAGATATCGAATATGAATTCGGATACATGCCCTTTGCTTGAGACACCATCAAGGACAAAAAGACCCCTTGCCTCTTTCAGGATTTCAGTGAATCCAGCACTGATTGGCATGGTGTGCCCCCGCCTTGTTTTGCTCTGACCTGTTTAGTTTCCCCCCTTGTTACTGTGTATCCTCCCTAACTCTGTGGCGCGTGTTTTTAGCTTTGGTCGAGAACGGGATTGAGAATGTTGAGGTGTCTCTTTACTTTCATTGTTTGCCTTCCTTAACTTCATTTTGACACAGAGCTTCTGAAGAAGGACAGATTTTCGTATTGTGGTGGTATTTTGATTTCTGCAGAAATTGAAAAGTGCAAATCTGTGTCCATAGAAGGGAATGTAATTGGACAGTGTTGAATCATCCATGAGCAAGACAACACCTTGGTCAATCTGTGAGACAAAATAAAAACGTTAATGCTAAGTAATATATAAGTATATTAAATACAGAATAAGAACATATTTGTTAAAAACATAACTGCCTTGTAAAATAACGATTCAAAAAAGGATATGTGTCAATCCTTTATATAAGGCTATGCACATTATATTGTAAATTTAAATATAAATAGCAAGGTAATTTCCTGTAGGATCTAATTGAATCCATCCATTCATTATCCAACCCACTATATCCTAACTACAGGGTCACGGGGGTCTGCTGGAGCCAATCCCAGCCAATACAGGGCACAAGGCAGGAAACAAACCTTGGGCAGGGCAGCAGCCCACCGCAGGGCACACACACAAACACAAAGGACAATTTAGAATCGCCAATGCACCTAACCTGCATGTCTTTAGACTGTGAGAGAAAACCCACGCAGACACGGGGAGAACATGAAAACTCCATGCAGTGAGGACCCAAGAAGTAATCCCGGGTCTCCTAACTGCGAGGCAGCAGTGCTACCCACTGTACTCTAATTGAATTGCCCTGGCATACACTGTAATCAAGAAGCTGTTCTGTTTAGAAGCACTGCGATGATGGGTTCCGACAACATTTTTAAAAAGATATTATGTTCTTTTTATCTCTTTAAAGGAGCATTAAATTGGTATGCAGGTACCAGTTTTTGTTTTTTTTCTTTTGTTCTTTATTTCACCTTATACAATTTCATGTATTAGGAATTTGTTAGTTTTCACATACCCCTTGGGGTCTCAGCGCAGGGTCAGCCATTGCACAGCACGCCTGGTTCAAGTGCAGGTTAAGGGTCTTGCTCAAGGGCCTGGCAGAGTAGGGGATTCGAACCAGTAACCTTCTGGATACCAGCACAGATCCTTAGCCTCAGAGCCACCACTCCGCACTGCAGTTTACTTTAACTTCAGATTTAGCTTTACAAATAAAATAAAACTAAATGGCTCCAATCTGATCTCTATTATCACATACCTTTTGTTCCTCAATTAGAGTCAGGACACCCTGGGAGACACCTCGTCCTCTAAGAAACTCGATTATAGACAAGTTTCACGTCAGGGAGATCAAACTTTACAGCTGCAGTAGACCTTCAGAATTTAAAGAGAACAAAAGTTTGAAATATGTGTATGTGGGTTTGGGGAGAAATGCAATAACATCTGAAATTTGAACACAAGGTGGAAATGTGAACTCATAAACATAACTATAAAATGTACCAAAATGTGAAAAAATGTAAATATCTTACTTAAGAACTTGGAATGCCATATGAAAATGCTAAATGGCTTACGATGATAACTGGATTTGATTAAATTACTGGAATATCCAATTGAAGGACTCCTAACAGAACTAACATTAACATTACTTACTGAAGAACACATATTTACTGTAAGTACAGTAGGGGTTTGCTATGCTGCGCTTAGTTTACATGGACGTCAGTTCTGTTTCTCAATTTGGGCTGCAGTTTCTGAAAACGATTAAGCTTGGTGATTCACGATCAATATGTGGCGTGTATACGTAACCTATGAGATAATTCTTTGTACAGCGGCCTTTACGAATAAACAAGTACTACTCAGTTAACGATGCCACCGAACACGCATATAAAATGCAATATCTGTAGATTTAAAAACAGTTGATTTGGAATAACATTATATGTTTTCATTATTAGGCCTTTTGTGGGATGAAGATAGTTGTGAAAAATATTACAAAGTAAACATGATTTCATAACCTAATACCAAAATGCGACTAAGTATATAAATAAACACCAAATCAGACATGTATTGTTTCTGAAATGTACACTATATAAATGACAGATGCACTCCATTAAAGAAAATCAGCTTTTCTTATGACAAAAAAAAAAAAAAGGAAAGTGAGATGGTACAAGAAGGTTTGCCTTCCATTGATTCCCTACAAAACGTTTGCACGTTCTGCCTGTGGACATGTGGGTTTCTTTCCATAGTCCAAACACATGTTGAATGAGCATTGTGTGTGTGTGTGTGTGTGTGTTCATCTTGCGATGGGCTGGCACCCAGTCCAGCTCCCGTTTAATGTCTGATGGTTGCTGATAAAGGCTCTAATTGCCTCGCAACCCTGTTTTGAAGAAGTAGCCATGAAAAGTGGATGGATGGACATGATAAAATAAAGAGAATAAGCATGTACATCACATCACATTTACTCTTTCTCAGACACAAAGATCTCAGTGGGCCAACCTGTGTGTAAATCTGCAGGCAGTATGATGTGGTGGTTAAGGCTTACGTGTTTAAGATTGAGGGTTCAAATCCCTCTAGAAACTCAGTGTGACCCTAAACAAGTCACTTGACCTGCCTGTGCTCCAACTGGAAAAACTAGAGAAATGTAACTAATTTTATCATGAATATTGTAAGTCCTTGGATATTGTACCTTGGATAAAGGCATCAGCTAAATAAGTAAATGATGTGATACAAAAAACAAAATCTACATGACATTTGAAAAAGTGCATTTTTTCTATTCTTTGCTTTCCACTACGTTACTCACTCTTTAATTTAATATTGTTTTTATCAGTATGCTGCTGCTGTAGTATATGAATTTCTCATTGGGATTAATAAAGTATCTATCTATCTATCTACCTACCTACCTTTGTTGATTTGCTAGGCTCTTATTTTTTGGCCGCTGTCTCGGGTCAGTTACAGGTTTCAACAGACACGCTGACATACCTGCTGTCATCTAGTGGCCATACACCACTAGTCCTGTTGTTTTCTCACACTGTTGAATTAGTTCAAAGCAGAATACCTTTACAGCAGGTGTAACAAATATCTAAGTGCCAGGGTTTATGAAGGGGTATCAGATACAGCCCACCGGTGTAGCTGAGAATGTGCAAGTGTTGGATTCATGAGGTGGTGGTCGGAGACAACGATACAGAATTCAATGGAGGTTCTTCTGGGTGTGCATTCTTTATTGTACTGTAGCTAGTTAAACATACCAGCTCTCAGTGCGGGTCCTTCCGTTTTCCTTCTTCCCACTTATCCACGCATTACCCTTCTCCGTGAAAGTAAAAGCAGTTGTATGCATAAAACACGGATTCTTCAACACTTATGAGGAGGAGGAGGAGGAGGTTGGGAGCACACGCTGATATGGCACATAGCCGCACACACCCCACGACGAACCGTATGAGGATCCCAATTTAGGACCCGAGTGCACTCAGGCAACAGGTGACACCTCAGCGACACAGTAACTGGAATGGAATGGAATAGAAGAACACAGAAAATATTTATTTTAAATGTTTAATTATTTGAGCAATCCATCCATCCATTTCCCTGGGATGGGGTGCTATCTTATCGTGGAGTAAACAGAGACACCAACACATGCTAGAGACAATTTAGCACCAGTTCACCTAACCTGCATCTCTTTTGACACCGGAGCACCTTGGAGAAATCTACGAGGAGAACATTCAAACTACGCTCACGAACACCCGGGACATCAACCCCTACTGTGAGGCAAGCAGCACCACCACCTCTGACCGTGCCTCACATGTTTAGTTTTTAACAGTATAAAATATTTAAACACAGTGAACAATTCATCTATAAAATGTAACACAAAAAATGCATGGATTTCAGCATTAAATTACACAATCTCAAGTATAAATCGCAGTTTTCCAAATATTCGCGATGTAGCCATAAAATGCACATTCTGTACGGTGACGACTGCCTGTGAGTATTGAGTCTGTGCAAGAAGATGGCCGTTTAAGAAGCATTAAGTGTATGAATGTCTAGGTCGGGGAGAACTTAGATTACCAAGGATTGAATGTGCTACTTTAGTTAGGATGGGGTTTGAGAAACAGCAGTAAACGTACGATTTCAATATGGAGTTCATGGTGATCTTAGCGATAGCATGCTTTGGTAAAAAGCAACTCAGGATATACACAATCCCTCTTTAAACCCGTTTAAAATGATATATGACATACACAGACTAACCTTTAATCGTTTAGTGTATTGCCAGACAGACTTGTTTGTGCTCTATCCGTAGTTTTCTTCGGTTTTCGCAAGTCCCAATCGTACATACGGAAGTTAAACTTGTGAGTGAAAAAAAACAAGGGTTTGATGTGAAAATGTCGAGAATAAAGACTTTAATCTCGACATATTTTTTTTTTCTTCACTGTGTCCATATTTTGTTTTTTCACCTTGGCCCTAATACGCTTCCGTATTATTAACCTAAACAATTAAGGAAAGTATTAATGAGCCCCCGGCGTACTTAATCTAATTTGAACGTGTTCTATTTTTTATATCCATCCATTATCCAACCCGCTATATAACTACAGGGTCACGGGTCATAAAATTTTAATGTAAATACTTATGCCTATCCCGATTCAAAGCAATTAAGAAAATATACACTCCTTCTGATTTGCTACATAAGACAAGTCTTAAATCTTTTTTTTTTTTACTAAAAAAATCCTTAACACGTATTTCAGCACTTGGTAAAAATGCCGTTAACCCGTTCGAATTAGGTCCCTGGCTCTCTACGAACTTAATCACGAGACGATCAGTTAAATGTTAAAAGAGTTTTTTTAAATTCAGATGGTATGAAACAACTTTGAAAGTACCGTATCTCTCATTTATTCCAACTTTAAAAACTTCTGCATTCCGCACAACGATCAATGGGTGCTCGCTGTCTCTCTTTACATTCCGAACGAACCCCACAGCTCTTTATGGTACTTGATAAAAAGCTGTTTAAATTCCATAAATAGAAACTCGGATTCTTGCCTTGTGATCGGAGGAAGTCTTATTAATATCGTCTTTTAGGGTTACAGGGTAAATCAACGTTACTAGATAACGAAAGCGCAATGACAAGAGGACAGACACGAATGCTGGGGACGTGGCATGGAAGGCAGAGTCTGCGACCTGCAGCCGGGTGCAATTTGTCTCGCTTAACTGTCACGTGATCCAGTGTCGACCGCAGGATGACGTCATCCAACGCGACAGCTACTGTAGCCACGCTGCTACTGTCTCGCTTTGTGAAACACTACGGACGCAAGACTGGTGCTGAGTGTTTAGAAACAATCATATCGCCAAGAAGCAGGAAGTAAGTGCTCTGTATTTTAGGAATGCATTTTGTGGATGTGTGGAATCGCTGCGGGGGGCGTTCGTGTTCGTTAGCCCCCCGCCGAACTTTGTTTGAATGAATCCTGCTGTGGCCTCCCGCTTGCTGTTTCTGTTCATTGGTATCAGCGGTTCACTTCACGTGGCTGACTCCCAAATTTTAATTCGTAGCACCCAGTCTGACGCCTGTTCATTCCTCTCCATGTGTTCCTTTTGTCGATTCCTTCTCATATCGTAGACATCGGGGAGACGCCATTTATTCCATACGTACGGCGCTTTGATTTCTGCCTTTGTTTCTCTTTTGTCCCTCCGTGGTTTCCAGTTCAAAGACAGTCGCGGATGTGGTGACCGGCCGGCCAATAAAACAGTAGTGAGGAGTCCGATTAGTAAAAGTGAAAAACGAACTGGAGTCCACGACCGTAGAAAAGACTCTTAGAGAATACGAGCTGAGAACAACAGTATCTGTATTTACACACACGGCCTCAAAGCTGCTTAACCCAATGCAGACATTTACATGCATCTCTTGGATGGACACTTAAATGTTAAATGGGAAAAAAGACAAACATTTATGAAATATGACAAACTCCCATGTTTCAGTGTTAAAACCAAACCAGTAATGTCTGTTAATGAGTATTGGAGAAGTTAATAGAGATTTGTGGTTTGTGTTACTGCCTTACAGTTCTGTCAGAATGAATTTGAATCACAGCCTGTTTTTTAGTCTCTATTCAGTTTCCATGTCTGCTCTTTTATTCTTATTTTCTCCACTTCTCTAAAGATGCTCAGGTTTAGTGGCCTGGCAAATCTAACTTGTCTTGGTGTGGTTGTGGACTTGAATGTGAGTGTACCTTATGATGGTCTTTAGCTGACTCCTGCCCTGTACTGGTACTCTGGTTTTCTTTCGGTACCCCAAAAACTTCTATTTGTGTTTGTTTTCCACTGGACCACAGTGGTGAGGTGGAAGTTAAGGTCCATTTGGCTACTTATACATGTGACTTTATCATATAGACCCAACCAGGCTGTGTGGGTCACCCCATGTGCCACACTTTTTTTTTTTTTATTAATTTTATTGCAATCCATACAAAGCAATCAAGTTATTACAAAAATAAAAATTGAGTTAAGAACAGATCGATCCCCACCCATGAGAGAGAGAGCAAGTCAAACAGCGTTAAATTTAAGGCTTGTAAACATACCTAAATTAATAAATTCTCTGTGCTTCATGAACTTATTTTAAAATATTACTGATTAGATCCTGCCATGTTTTGAAAAAAGTCTGTACGGATCCTCTAACTGAGTATTTGATTTTTTCCAATTTCAAATAATATAACACATCGGTTTCCCACTGACTTAAAAGAGGAGAGTTTGGGTTCTTCCAGTTTATAAGAAAAATTCTGCGTGCCAAAAGTGTAGTGAATGCAATCACAATTTGTTTCTTTCTCCACTTTAAGCCCCTCTGGAAGAACCCCAAACACAGCTGTTAATGGGTTAGGAGGGATTGTGAGACCAAGGCTGTCTGAAAGGTAATTTAAATTTTTTGTCCAGAATAATGTTAATTTGGTGCAGGCCCAGAACATGTGACCCAGTGAGACTGGGACTTGGTTTCAACGTTCGCAGGTTGGATCATGTCCTGGAAACATTTTGGATAGTTTTAGTCAAGAAAGATGTGCTCGATATATGATTTTAAGTTGTATAATTGTATGCTTTGCACATATGCAGCTCGATATTTTTTCCAGCATGGATGAGGGTGCAAGGTGAGGAAAATCTGGAAGGTTCTGTTTAACAAAGTTCCTGATTTGAAGATAGTGAAAGAAATGTGTAGCTGGAATGTTAAATTTGGAATGTAATTGTTCATAGGATGCAAAGACGTTGTCTATATAAAGATCTCTAAGCAAGTTAATTCCAATTTTTTTCCAGATATTAAAATCTGCATATGTTTGTGAAGGTTGAAAGAGGTGGTTCTCTTGCAGAGGTGCCACAGATAGAAGTTTCTCCGTCTTAAAATGCTTTCTACATTGGTTCTAAGTGAGTGGACCACAATTGGGTTATTTGTATATTGCTGATAACGTGTGTTTGTTGGAGCACATAGCAAGGAATACAAAGAAGTACTGCAGGATTTTACTTCTATTGCGGTCCATGCCTGTGTATGTTCTTCTATTTGTGTCCAGGTTCTTATCGCCTGTATATATGCTGCCCAGTAATAAAACTGGAAGTTAGGTAGAGCCATGCTGCCTTTTGTCTTTGTAGGGTCACTCTTTTGATGCCTGGATGTTTTGAATTCCAAATAAATGAGGTTATTGTTGAATCTAATTGCTTAAAGAATGATTTATTAATGTATATTGGAATATTTTGAAATAAAAAGGAGCTTAGGAAGAATATTCATCTTAACAGTGTTAATTCATCCAGCTAGTGTGAGATGAAAGGTTGACCATCTATGCAAGTCTTGTTTAATTTTTTCCATGTAGGCGGTGAAATTTTGTTGATATAGAGCTTTATGTTTACTTGTGATGTTTACCCCAGGTATTTAAACTGTTCTGCAATGATAAAAGGTAGGGTGTCTAATCTAATATTATATGCTTGAGAATTCACTGGAAAGAGTACACTTTTATTCAGATTAATTCTGAGACCAGAGATCTTTTGAAATTCTGTGAGTGCTGTTAAGACTGCAGGCACAGAATTTTCTGGGTCCGATATATACAATACCATATCATCTGCATATAATGAGATTTTCTGTTCCAGTCCTTCTCTGCTAATCCCCTTTATCTGATCAGTATTTCGACAATGTATTGCCAGCGGTTCAATGGCAATTGCAAACTACAGCGGTGACAAGGGGCATCCTTGTCTAGTGCCACGTTCTAGTTTAAAGTAGTCTGAGCAAATGTTGTTGATGCAAACTGAAGCTTCTGGGTTAGTATACAGTAATTTAATCCATGCACAAATGTTCGGGCCAAACCCAAACTTCTCCAATGTAGTAAAAAGGTATTTCCATTCAATCATGTTGAATGCTTTTTCTGCATCCAATGATAATAATATTTCTGGGGTGTTTGATTTAGTTGGTGAGTATATTACATTAAACAGGCATCGAAGATTTTAAGAAAAGTTTTGGCCCCTAATAAATCCAGTTTGGTCTTGTGATATTACCGAGGGGAGCACTTTCTCCATCCTTCTAGCTATGATTTTAGAGAGTATTTTAACGTCATTATTCAGAAGTGAAATTGGTCTGTATGATGACATTGTAATAAGTCCTTATTTTGTTTTGGAAAAACAGTGATTAGTGCTTGGCGAAAGGTTTGAGGAAGAGATTGGTTATCTCTGGCTTCTGTAAATGTTGCTAATAGGAGGGGAGCTAGCTGAGCGGAGAATTTCTTGTAAAATTCTGCAGGGTAGCCATCAGGGCCTGCTGCTTTCCGCCTTGGAGTGACTTTATAGCATCTAGTAATTCTCATAATGCCAGAGGTTTTTAAAGTTCCTCTGCACTAAAAGCATCTATTTGTGGTATCTGTAATGTATCCAGAAATTCATTAGATTGTGTATTCTTTAAACTCAGTAGTATATAGGGATTTGTAGTTGTCTCTGAAAGTGTGCATTATATTTTTGTGTTCGACGATTTTATCTCCGTTCCGAAATTGCGTTGCGCACTTCTTGCTTGTGAATTTGTTAAGCTAAAAGCTTATTAGCTTTCTCTCCATGTTCATAGTAATGATGTCTGGATTTGTAAATTAGTTGTTCAGTTTCTTTAGTTGTCAAGAGGTTTAATTCTGAATGTAGAGCCTGCCTCCTCCTATGTAGAGTCTCGCTTGGTAGTCTGGCGTGTTCTTCATCTATTTTAGTAATTTCGCTTTTTATCTCTGCTACTTTCTTGGCTTCGGATTTATTTCTGTGGGAAAGATATGAGATAATCTGTCCTCTTAAGAAGGCCTTAGGAGTTTCCCAGAGTATTCCTGCAGAGATCTCGGGGATGTATTTGTCTCTAGAAAGAATTTGATTTGTTTGGATATAAATTCTGTACAATTCTCGTCAGCTAATAGAAGCGGGTTGAGGCGTCATCTGCGGGGTGAGTGTATGGGGCTTAGTAATTTTAGCTCCAAGATCATAGGTGCATGGTCAGAAATAACAATAGCATCGTATTTGCAAGATTTAATCATAGGCAAGAAGTTATTGTCTATAAAAAAGTAATCAATCCTTGAGTAGCAATGATGTACTGGTGAGTAGAAAGAATATGTTCTTGAATTTGGGTTTAAAAACCTCCAGGGATCTGATAAGTTGTGATCAGTTATAAACTTTGTAATTATCTTTGCAGTGTTAGATGCCGTTCCCCCTGTGGAAGAAGTCCTATCTAAAAGTGGATTTAGAACACAATTGGGAATGAATGCAAATAAATTTTGTATAAATTCCTTATCAACATTAGGTACATAAACATTTATCAAAATCATTTTACAGTTAGATAAGTCTCCTATGACCATTACATATCTCCCTTCAGGATCCAATACTACATCTGATGCTACAAATGGTACTGTTCTATGTATGAGAATTCCCACCCCTCTAGTTTTCTTCGTAAAACTAGAATGGAACATTTGACCAGTTCAGTCTTTTTACAGCCAGAACTGATGCTTGCCTATTAAGTGGGTCTCCTGTAAAAATACTATTTTAGCATTTAGACCTGTTAGGTGAGAGAGTACTTTCTTTCTCTTTAATTCATGATTCAGGCCTATAACATTCCAGCTTACGAAGTTAACTGTCCCATCATGGAGACACCGCTTCTGAGTTTTTTTATGCCATTTTATAGTCTTAACTGGAAGTGAGACAGCTTCGGCCTTAATTTCCTATTTCCCCTAGAGTTGTTGTCATGCAGCTTATTATTACGTTGGAAGTTATAATTATAAAGATTAATAGAATAGATTAGGTATAGATCAAGCCTGCTCTCTTTCTCTCCTACCCCCCACCCGCCCTTTTTGCCTCGCCAAGTGAGGCTAAAACCCACTTCACACAGTCTCAGTCCTCTGACATACCCAGAGACAGTGCACGTCCAAAGCAAAACAAGCCCCAATGCAGCTGCGCTTTAGGGTTAAAAGATAGAGATATCTATTACCTATATATATATATATATATATATATATATATATATATATATATATATATATATATATATATATATTTCTTCAGCAGTTTTAGTGCATTAAGATGATACACCCAGATAATTAACCCGGGTGATGGTGTTAAATGTGTCCAGAATAAGCATAACAAGTCTTAATGCAGTAATAGCAATAACAATAAACCAAGGGTATGATATTGAACAATCTCAGAGAAAAAAAAAAAAAACTCTTAGGTGAACACCAATGTCAGGACTGGCATCCCTCTTCTGGCCAACATCCACTTTCATTCAATTAGAATATTCTTGAAGGTCAATAATGAGCCGCTTTTACTTTGGTGCCCTCTTTTAGGGTTACCCATAGCAAACTGGTCCATCAGGGTGGAGCGTTAAAGACTGAGGCACACAAGGTCTCCTTGTGTGCCAATGTCACAATACTGGGTGGTGCCGCTGTTTAATAGGAGTTTATTAATGTGTTAATTACTAAAATATTTGTGATGTATGCAGAGTATACTTAAACAAGATGAAGCTGATAAACTTGAAACTTTTGTTCCCGAGCATGTCAGATTTGCCAACCACAGCCACTGATTTCATCACCAGTCCACGTTAATTTAAACAATTATCACATTTAGTGATTGTGTGCTGACCATTCAGCAGAGTCGTGCTCAGCCCTGTTTCTAACAGCCAATAGCATGATGCTGATGACGCCTGCAGTGTTCAAAGGGTTAACAGCTGTAGCTCTTCAACAAAAGTCTTCATCCTTTGTTTTATTTTATTTTTTTTCCCCTTTTGTTTTACTATCTGAAACACAAAACAGGAAGAGGAGCATCTCTTATTTCTGTTAGGTTCAAAACCTGCAGTTTCTTATTCCTCTTCACTTAGCTCTATGCCTTCTACTTCAGGGAAACAGTCACTGGTTGTTAGCTCACCTGCACACACAGTCTGCCCCTAAGACTAAAAACAAAATCAAACCTGTTTAAATTTATCTTAGCAAGTCGCAGGCTAGTTGAGGTCAGACACATTAGGCACCCATCTTTACAGGGACACACCGCCAACTGCTTCCATCTCGGTAAGATTTTGTAAATGAAGGCTGTGATTTAAATAATGGTTTGGGATTTTTTAAGCTTGGGGCAATGTCACATTAGACAAGTTGACCAGTGATTTTAAGTTCCTCCTTCACATGCCCCTGTTTTTTAATATAATCCTCAGGCCTAACTTCTATAAACCTTCCTTAACATTAACTATTAACAAAATTCAGGGACACTACAGTATTGAATGTTCAATCAAAGTAGTGAATACTGTTGACACACAACTGTGCAAGATGGCCTCCTTCTTCTTCTAGCCTCTTGGACCTTCCTTTTATTCTCAAACTCATTTTACAGCTAATGTGACAGGAACAGTGATGAGTTTACTGTCTGACTTGACATCAGCTTTAACTGACATTATATTATAAAAATCAAATATGTTTAGATCTGAATGATGCAGTTTTAATTGATTCCTGTTTTTTTCCACAGAGAGATAAAACTCTACCGTTTACTGTAACGTTTAAATGGATGTGAAAGAGGAGACGTGTGAGGCTGACATGAATATCAAGGAGGAGAGGACCATAAATGTTAAGGAGGAGGACTGTGAGTGGGAGAGTGTCCACCCCAAACAGGAGAGCGTGGACATTAAGGAAGAGGTCTGTGAACTGGGGTCAGTGAGTTTTAAAGGGAAGGAAGAGGAGGAGTGTGTCAGCACTGAGGTGGCCAGCTATAGGAGTATGGAGAGTGTCAAGGAAGATGACCTTCATTGTGGAGATCAAGATGGAGCAGTGACTGGGTTAGTCTCTTCTCATAGCAGACACTCTTCGTCTCCGGAGTGTTCTATCAATGTAAAACATGAATCATTACAGTCTGACAGAAAGACAACTGGAGAAATTTTATCTCCTAGAACTGAGGAAGGTCAGCCACCACCTAAGACGTCATCTAAAACAAGTAAGTAAAAAATAACAAATCGATGTGCGTTTTAGTGTCAGGGTTATGGGCCTGAAAGTGCTGTTTTGTGTTTTTTTTTAAGAAACTTTACAAACGTTCAAACTATATTAAACATGGCAATTTCACTACATTTTACACGGCTTAGGAATCTGCACTTCCATTATTGTTTGTAACATTATTAAAATACTCTTTGGTAAAAGGAAAGTTTTTTTGAACCTTTTGGAATTCCTTTTATTTCTGCAATAATTCCTCCTAATTCTCTGGTCTGATCTTCAATTAAGTCCATAAAACAGACAAACACAGTCGTATTAAACTAATAATAAACAATGAAACCCTTGTCATTGTACATTGTTTAAACACAGGAACAGTCCAGTATGTGACCCCCGGTCTTTAGAAACTTTCTGATCCTCCTTTAGCTCCAATGACCTCCACCAAACATTTCCAGCAGCTGCTGCTCAGGATTCAATTTCTTGTCTATTCATCGTTTCCAAAATTTTCAGTTTCTTGATGTCTCAGGGATTCCTTCAATGGTCAGCTGACTTCAGATAAAGCCAATGAATCCTAAGCTCTTCCTTTTGATTGGCCGGTCCAGAACATCAGCTTTTATCTGTTTAAGCCTTTCTCTTGTTGACGACTTCTTCGTTTGTTTCAGCTGATTGTCTTTGTCATTAACTAACTTCTCTCAAGCTTTCACTGTCATAACATCTCCTATCAGATTTCTTTGTAACAATTTTTAATTCAGTGCTACGTTGATGATGGCATCCTGTCCTGGTTGTGCAGAAGCAAAAAAGCCCTAAACTGAGATTCTACCATGAGGTGATAGCAGTGGTGTGGAGTGATCTTTTACCTCCAAACCACTGTGAAATGGGGACACAAACATGGGGATTCAGGCCTTCAAAAGACCCACACACCAGACCAGGGGTGACATTTATAAAACTTTGCATGGAATTGAGTGTGAAAATATGCGCACAATAAAAAAAACAGGAAAATGTATACGTCCAGAAAAAAAAAAAAAAGATTTATAAACCAGATGTATGCACATTACTACAAAATGTACTTTTTGTAAGTCATATTCACTTTTTAAATACAGTATGTGTATGTGAACACTCCTTTAATTACCACACTGAAAACATTCACCTATGGAGCCAGCTAATCTGTCCCCTCTGTATACATTCATGATGCTGTAGAACTTCATGGGCCGGTAGATCAGCCTCATCCTCCTGACACTTTGAGACCCCACCAACTGCATTCAAGAATATCTGACATTGCTCTTCATCTGAGATTGAAAGATCATACTTGTAGTTACAGTTCCTCTCCTCTGTGCTCTGGGGTTCAGGAAAGGTGTAGGGCAAAACTGTCTGTGACGGAAGCCACTGTAACCTGGCGCGATGACATGATTGCTGTTATAATGAATAGGTCAGGTCATATGAAACACTGAGAGTTCAGCAGGTTACTTCACCAACACATACTTCACCATGTAAAGCAACATCACATCTGTCAAAGCTACTTTGTCTCAAAATAAATGAATTGTGGTTTGAGTGAGGCCATGGAGATGTGACATTTGTCAGCCACATCTTGGATGACTTGTGTATTAATGGAATGTCACTGCTTATGGTTAACAAAAGCAGCTTCAATCTTGCTAGGTGCCGTTTCTGCAATATGAGTGCAGTAAAGTGTTCCAGTTGTGTTAGGAGAGCTCATCACAGTTGCAGATTGACTTTTTGTGTTGGCAAAAATATGTTGTGTGTTATGTGTGTACACCCACACTGTACAAAAAGCAGATGTAGTGCATCAGCAGTCCGTTAATGGCTTCCAGCACAGCAGGCATAATGGGGTGAAGCTTGGCTGAGATACTGTTGAGGTGTTGGCCAGTTCCCTGAGAAGTGACATCGACTAGCAGATATAAAGTTATGACAGAGTAGAATTTCTTCAGTGCAAATATGTATCATTGGCTCTCTTAATGGGAACTACAATACAGTCTGTACATCATAGCACTAATTTTTGAGGTGTCATGTTTGTCACATCAACGCACATTATAATAACAGCTTGCTGAATTTAATTATTCTTGTGAGTCATCATTTAGCTGGTTTGGCTGCATTTTCCTCCTTGATCAAGTTTGTCGTCATTTCCCAGTTTCTCTGAAATGTTGTGTATGTATGGGTCAGAGTTACTGTAAATACGTTTATTCCCCTGTCAAGTTTATTTGTAAATCTTGACGTTTGTATGGGAGGTTGCATACACACATTGAGTCCAGTTTTATGTGTATGCAAGATTTATAAATGAGGCCTTAGGACCTTCACTAGCCTAGCTATAGATAGGTCTCAACCCAGGCAGCCTGACACCAAACTCAACAGGAAGCATGCACAGGCCAAAATGTGTCGTTGGCTTAAATAGTTATTAGAACATTAGAACAATCTAGACGAGAACAGGCCATTCAGCCCAACAAAGCTCTCCAGTCCTATCCACTTGTTTCCTCTAAGAAAACATCAAGTCGAGTTTTGAAAGTCCCTAACGTCTTACTGTCTACCACACTACTTGGTAGCTTATTCCAAGTGTCTATCGTTCTTTGTGTAAAGAAAAACTTCCTAATGTTTGTGCGAAATTTACCCTTAACAAGTTTCCAACTGTGTCCCCGTGTTCTTGATGAACTCTTTTTAAAAAAACAAGTCTCGATCCACTGTACTACTTCCCTTCAGAATTTTTAACACTTCACAATCATGTCACCTCTTAATCTTCTTTTGCTTAAACTGTAAAGGCTCAGCTCTTTTAATCTTTCCTCATAATTCAACCCCTGTAGACCTGGAATCAGCCTAGTCGCTCTTCTCTGGACCTTTTCTAGTGCTGCTATGTCCTTTTTGTAGCCTGGAGACCAAAACTGCACACAGTACTCAAGATGAGGCCTCACCAGTGCATTATAAAGGTTGAGCATAACCTCCTTGGACTTGTACTCCACAGATCGTGCTATATAACCTAACATTCTGTTAGCCTTCTTAATGGCTTCTGAACACTGTTTGGAAGTTGATAGCTTAGAGTCCACTATGACTCCTAAATCCTTCTCATAAGGTGTACTCTCGATTTTCCCACCGCCCATTGTGTATTCAAACCTAATATTTTTACTTCCTATGTGTAATACTTTACATTTACTGACATTAAATTTCATCTGCCACAAATCTGCCCAAGCCTGTATGCTATCCAAGTCCTTCTGTAATGATATAACGGATTCCAAATTATCTGCTAATCCACCTATCTTGGTATCATCTGCAAACTTAACCAGCTTGTTACTTATATTCCTATCTAAATCATTTATATATATTAAAAATAGCAGCGGCCCTAGCACTGACCCCTGTGGAACACCACTCTTAACATCGCCAGTTCTGATGAGGTTCCTCGCACCATCACCCTCTGCTTCCTGTGTCTGAGCCAATTCTGCACCCATCTAAAAACATCACCCTGAACTCCCACTTCTTTTAACTTGATGCCCAACCTCTCATGTGGCACCTTATCAAATGCTTTCTGAAAGTCCAGATAAATAATATCATAAGCTCCACTTTGATCGTATCCTTTTGTTGCCTCCTCATAGAATTCCAACATGTTAGTAAAACACGACCTCCCTCTTCTGAACCCATGCTGACTGTTCAGAATAACTCCTGTCCTTGTCATGTGTTGCTCAATCTTATCCTTAATAATTCCTTCCATTAATTTTCCTGTGATGCTTGTTAAGCTTACTGGCCTATAGTTGCTTGGATCTGCCCTGTCACCCTTTTTATATAATGGGATGATATTTGCCATTTTCCAGTCCTTTGGAATCTCTCCAGTGCACAGTGACTTCCTAAAAATATGTGTCAAGGGTTTATATATGTACTCACTAGCCTCCTTAAGAACACGAGGATAAATATTATCTGGGCCTGGTGATTTGTTTGATTTCATCTTATTTAATCTGAGCAGCACTTCTCCCTCTACAATTTCCAAATCCCTCAGTACCTCCTTAGTAGTTGTGTTTACCTCTGGCAGGTTATCCACTTGCTCACTTGTAAACACCTCAGAAAAATGTAAGTTTAGGGCATCTGCTATTTCATTGTCTGTATCTTTTAATTCCCTTTACTATTCCTGATGAACTTGACCTCCTCCTTAACTGTTCTTTTACTACTAAAATACTGAAAGAATCTCTTGGGGTCTTCTTTGCCTTATCTGCTATATTCCTCTCCAACTGTCTTTTAGCCTCTCTGATATCCTTCTTAATGGTTGCCCTCATGTTCTCATACGCTACGGTTCTCTTTGCAGTCATTAGTCTTATATGCCTTATACAGCAGTTTTTCCTTTGCAACTTCTTTTTAAATCTTTATTAATCCATCGTGGAGTTTTTTAGTTTCCTATTACTTCCAAATTTAGGTATGTATCTGTCCTGCATTACATGTAAAACATTTTAAACCTGTTCCACTGCTCCTCGACTGTCTCCACATTTAAAAGCTTATCCCAGTCTATCCTACTTAGACTTTGTCGCATCTGCTCAAAATTAGCCCTACTAAAGTTCAACTTAACAATTTTAGTCTTTGCATCTGTACTCTTACAAAATACTGAGAATTGTATTACATTATGGTCACTTGACCCTAGTGGTTCAATCACCTCTACACCCTCAATTCTATCCTGATTATTACAGAATACTAAATCCAGACAGGCTTCACCCCTTGTTGGTGCTTTAACATGCTGTGTTAAAAACAGTCGCTGATTACTTCTAAAACTCCTGCTCTTGTGCTCCTCCATCTGTAAGGTTATCCCAGTTAATATTTGGATAATTAAAGTCCCCATGACTATAATATCCCCTGTAAACTTGCCTTTTGATATTACTAAAAGATGTGTGTTGAAATTACTGTCTGAATTGGGTGGTCTATAACACACTCCTAAAATGAGACCTTTTCCCTAATATTTTCCAGGCAAGCCACATGTCCTCACTAAGATGGTGCTCATCATCCAACTGAAGATGACTTACATTTAATTCCTGTTTGGCATAAACAGCAACCCCACCTCCTTTTCTGTTCTGTCTATCCTTCCTAAAAATGTGTATCCCTCTATGTTACACTCATCCCCATCTTTGTTATTTAGCCAGGTTTCCGTTATTGCTATAATATCATAATTGTGCTCTGCTACATACAACTCCAACTCACTTACCTTATTTTTGATACTTCTAGCATTAAGGCAAGCTATTTTTAATGTGTTAATCCTTCTATCTTTACGTGTTTGCTTAAAATTTACATTACTATGCATTTTTATTTCTACACCATTGTTTGTTCTTCCATGTATAGATCTAAATCTGGCCTGTCCTAAACTCCCTGCCCCCCCATTCCCTAGTTTAAACAATCCTCGACTAGCCTACACATACGCCTCCCCAATACATTGGTGCCCCTCCGGTTCAGATGTAACCCGTCCGCGGAACAGGTCCCATCTGTTCCAAAAGGAGTCCCAATGCCCCATAAACCTATACCCTTCTACCCTGCACCAAGATTTGAGCCACGCGTTAAGCCTTCTAATCTCCTCAATCTTACCTGGACTGGCGTGGCACAGGCAGAACTTGGAGAAGACTACCTTGTCAGTTCTGCTCCTCAGCTTGGTACCTAACTCTTTGAATTTGGATCGCAGAACTGACAGACTACCCTTATGTATGTCATTTGTTCCAACGTGGACAATGACAACTGGATCCACCCCGCTCTGGCCAAGAGCCTATCCACCCTTCCAGGGAGGTCTCCCACCTGTGCTCCCGGAAGGCAACACACGTCGAGACTCTCTCTCTCTGGAGCACACCTGCGCTTCAATCCCCTAATGATTGAGTCCCCAACTATCACTACCTCTCTCTTTTTGGGAACTGGTTTTGAGGTGGCCCGTTGGGGCTCCTCAACCCTGCCTACCACCTCAGAATTATCAGAGTCACCGTCCAGCTCCGCCAGGACATAACGGTTAGACACTTCTAATTCTGGGGTTGATGCCCCCGGACAGTGTGCACCCTTTACCTTACGCCTTGTGACCGTGACCCACCTATTCCTACCTGTCTGGTCTGGAATCTCCTCCTGCGCCACCTTAGGGGTGCACACTATCTCTCTAAAGGACACCTGGGCCAAGTCCGCCAATTCTCTATTACAACGCAGGTCAGCCAACTCCTCCTCCAGTTCAGCGACCCTGAGCTCGAGGTGCTGGATCAGCTGGCATCTCTTGCAGATGTAGCCCTCATAGACAACTGGCTCTTCCAAACCATCATCTAAAATGTCCAACATCCAACAGGACTTGCATTGCACTGGCCTCATTATTAAAATTTGACTTGGGATTACTAAGCTGCCTTAACTTAAAATTAAATTTCTTCTTCTTTCAGCTGCTCCTTAACTTAAATGGTAACACTTAAGATCTGCTACAGATATTTTACACCTTTTCCTCTTAAGCTTCTGTACTGTTCTCCCTCTCAGCTGCCTGCTTTTTGCATTTCTATGAGGTTTTTACTTTTCTCTGTCTCTTCTCCTAACTTCTCCTAACTTTTTTATAATAAAGCACTCGTCAAATGTCAGTAAACAACTGAAGGACCACCTCCCTGATGTCAAATATATATTCTGGTGGTGGTCCTTCAGAAGTGATATTGGTGTGACCTCGCCTCTTAGGGTCTTATCCCCAAAATACAAACATATTTGGGTAATAAACAACACAATATAAACAACTTGACATTACGTAATCAGAATGAAAAGTCAAGTAATATTTGAAAAATATCGAAAGAACTAAAGCAAAGTTGTTCTTTTAAATTCTTGTATTTGCTCTCCCAGCTTTATTTTTATCTCGCTTTTTTATCTCCTCTTTAGAATCTTTAGGAGCTGTCTTGATATGAATTTGGGACAGCTTAGCTGTTAGCTAAACTAACAAGCTTGATGGACTGATGAATGGTCTCTTATTGTCTGTTACATTTTTTATGTTCTTGTTCTGTATGTTCACGAGCAGATCTTTGAGAAGAGACAGCTTTGCAAGAACCCACATTTCATTCCTTTTATTTGTCCGAGTGCCTCTAAGCCACACCTCCAGTCTCCTCTCATTGGTTGAACACCTGACATGAATGGACTGTAAACGTTTAAATGACGTGCTCAGCATTGACAGTCCAGTTGTTTGTGTGTTTTGAGTTCAGGTTGATTGTGTTTGTCTGTGATTGTTTTGTAGTTCAAGATCAGACCACATTCTCAGGAGGAATTTGGGCAAAAATTCATGTGAATATTGTGACATCATATTGATTGTGTTAAGGTTGGTTTGGGCATCTCTGGAGTATTTGAAATTGCAGAAGTCCTGTGTTTGTACTTTTTCAAACAGATTGTTTTCTTTCTGGTTTCTTCATTTAAGAATGATTTGCTGTTATCTTTTTTTTTCGCTCCTGAATTAGACAAAAGATCAGTTTGTCTTTAAGTTCTCTCTTTGGCTCATAGTTTTGGTATCCCCTAATTATTTTCTTCACAGTTAGTATCTTTACCATTGTACTATTTTCAGTATACACATTATTATCGAAGTGGTAGAGTCTGAATTGATCACGTTCAAGAACTTGGGACTCAAGACCACTGTAAGGAGCTCTGGACAGGGGTTTGTTGGTGTTTGTCATGATGACAGCCCTAGCAGTCTTTGAGGATAGCAGTAGTAAGGGAAACTCAAGTTGAAGAATGAAGCCTTTCATGTAGTTTTAGCAGGAACTTCTCTTGATGTGAAAGATGTTAATCAAAAAGGTGACAGATGCTTGCAATTGATTAATAAAAACCCACAGAATGAATAATTAAATAAGACTTCATTTGCATACATGAATTCATATTAAATTTAATATACAGTAAAATGTAATACATTTAATTTCAGTTAGCATAGTACACGTCCATGAATATTTTAAAGGGCTGTATAAGTGAGACCGGTGTGTGATAAATCCGACCAGTCCTGGTTTCACCTGCCACTCCTCACCTTTAGCAGACACTAATACGAGTAATGGCTCTGATCCCGGTTTTCTTCATCTTATAATTTTTCTCCTAGATTACTGGTGCTCCTGTGGGACAGTGCATTAATACTTCACTTTGTTCATTCTTCTGTATTGCTTTAGTGATTTAAATGAGCTATTTTTGTATACATTTTGCATTTAGGAGTCCACATGATGCTCAACTGAATAATGGCTGTATTGTAAGAGTACTTCATGACACTATCCTGCTATTACTGTTTTTACAAATTAATCTAACAAATGTCTTATCAGAGCATCAACGTACCTTTTGTAGTTTTTGGTGTGACATATGAATTGTTCAGATTGGAAGACACACCCTGGTTCTTTGCATTCAAGGCCAATGAAGAAAGCCCAGAGGAGTTTGATTGAAGCTGCCATGGTGGCTGATAACTCTGGAGCAGTTTCCACTGTTAATCATCTGATGGCCTTTATATCGGAGCAAAATGGAGTTCTAAGTGTGATCTTGAATGTGTCAGAAGAGAGGAGATTATCTGACCTTCATAGTGATATTGTAGAAATTAGAAATGAAAAGCAGAAACTCCTGCATGACACAGAGAATACATTCCTTTTATGCTGAGACCTAATATCCCCATAAGAAACTTTACAGACAATAAGATGGATCAAAGAGAGGCAAAATCAGAATTATTGGAGTTCCATATAATAAGAGTGGGAAAATGTTTGGCTTTATGAAGAAAAAATAACTTTTTTTGGTTTTCAACCATTTCTAATTTCAGGCTGGGCACATAGAATACATACTAGGCAAAGTGACATGTCTATGTCCAGATATGACTAAGTTACTATTCTGAAAGATGCACACAAAAATTCAAATGTAACTTTTGAAGGATGGAATGTCTGCGTTTACTCCTAATTATTCAGTCAACACCACGTCAACCCCATAAGACTTCGTCCCTGGTGATCAAAAAGCCTCCACAAATTGATCTTTCTGCTTTCCTGATTTGTCTGGCAAAACTTCATACTTCCTTCTCAGGGGTGCAGTGGCATTTCACTGACCATCAACAGGCACTCGGTGTCCTTGACTCCTTCATGTTACTGGTGTTTGGCCGACTTGACTGTTTTATGTATGATATACCAGTACTGCTTGGACTTTTTCCTGAATATTGATTCATAATGGCTGCTTCTTACTTTTATTCATGTACATACACATGTGATTAGAGCGTCATTGTGGCTTGTGAGTGGTCAGGACATGAGCCTGTCATGCTCCACATAGTCTCAACCCAGAATTGTTTAATATTTGCTTTCATGTCATATTTATCTTCAGATGTGTTTTTTCATATTTTCACCTAATTGATTCTTGTATTGTTAATGTTGGGGTTAGGATGGTATTGTTTACTGAGCTCTCCATGTTTGCCCACTCATAATGTAAATGTTGCACTGTTCCCCTAGCTGAGGAGTCACCAGATGGATACTCAGTCCTTCATAAGTGTAGAGATTCTGGTCAAGGAGGAGGCCTTGGAATAATTCATTGTAACAAAGTGCAAATCACGTCTAAAAATTTAGGCAACTTTACATCTTTTAAGGCATTCATTTTAAATAATGAAACAGATTCAATCACAATTATAGTGCTAGTCTACAGACAACCGGGGCCATATTATTTTTTCATGACTGAATTTAGCAATCTTTTATCTGATTTGGCTATAAATTATGATCACGTAGTACTGATGGGCAATTTTAATGTACACATTGATGGGGAAACTGACAATTTTAGCAAATGTTTTACTTATGTTAAATTCAGTAGGATTTTGTCAGATTGTCAAAGGTCCAACTCCATAATCATAACCACACATTAGATTTAATTATAACTTACAAAGTTGAAATTAGAAATTTAAATATTACTCCATTAAATTAAGTTTTTTCCGGTCACTACTTAATTGCATTTGATTTAGTCCTGCCCATGCCTACACACTGACAGATTAAAACAATGACAGTGCAACATCTAGATTGTAATTATGCTTCAAAATGTATAGATGCTTTTAAGTAAGTCGAGTGTAATTGTGGAAAACCATTTAGATCAGCTAACATCAAATGTAAATGTGGAATATAATTTAGATGAGCTGACATCACATTATAATGTGACCTTGAGAGATGCTCTGGACACAGTGGCTCCCCTTAAAACAAAAGTGATCAAAGCACATAGAAACTCTTCCTGGTTTAATGAAAACATTTGGCTCTTAAATTAGTGTGTCAAACTGGAGCACAGATGGAGAACAACAAAGCTACATCTCTTTCAAATTGCATGGACAGAGAGGGTTAAAAATATAAAAAAGCACTCTTTAAAGCTCACTCAGAATACTATTTCTCAATAATAGATAGCAATAATAACCATCCTTGGGTACTGTTTAGAACAGTGGCTAAATTAACAAATGGAAATTCAGATCTACATTGCAAAATACCAACAGATATTAGCAGTACAGACTTTATAAACTTCTTCAATGAGAAAAATAAAAATATAAAATCCCAGATCTCCGCATCACCGTAAAAACCAAATACTAGCTTAGCAGACCCTGTCTTACATTGCATTCAGCACTTTATTAATTTTAATCCTCTAACTGAGCAGGAAGACTTAACTTTAATTTCCAAAATGAAGCCCACTTCTTGTTCCCTAGATCCAGTGCCAACAAAACTTGTAAAAAGTGCATTGGATGATCTTGCTATTCTAAACATTATCAATAGTTCATTATTGCATGGCATGGTACCTGATGCATTAAAAGTGTCAGTCATTAAACCATTACTTAAAACTTCAGAGCTAGACCTACACATACTAACCCTCCTCTTGTGTTAGGGTCTGCACCGACCTGTTTTAAATTTTAAATGCATACAAGAATCACATAAATTTGTTTATTGCATCAAGGCTTTTTGACTTTGTCAGGAACCTCTATTTCAACAAAATAAAGCAATAAAAATATTTTTGCTAGATTATAAAATGATCTGGTTGAAATTATGACCTTTGTGTTGTTAGGGTCGGTTTCGACTCGGTTATGATAATACGATGATAAAGCAATAATTATAGCCAAAACTGAAATCCTAAGTGCACTGTCAGCTGACACACTGACAACCAGCTCCTCTCCTAATCATGTGAGCTTTCTCATTTTGCGTGGCTTTCCAGTATACCTGCACAAAAACAAAACAAACAAAGACGCGCATGTTCAGAGATGTGAGGTGAATTCACTCATTTGAGTGGCCATTTGACTTGCAGAGTGCACATTTACAATTTACAGCATGCCAAAATGAGAAGATTTACAGTGAGCCAAGTTCTGGATCATATTTTTGGTGAAAATGAAGGAGAGGACACAGAGCAGCATAGCGATTCAGATGAGCAGGTTTCTGAGGAGGAAGACAATGTGGGGTATCATCCAGAAGACACAGACACATCTGATGAGTTGGATGAGGAGGTCACTGGTGCTGAAGCTGCTCCTGCTGAAAGATTCAAGTCCAAAAATGGTAAGATCTTTTGGAGCTCAGTACCTCATGATGTACATGGCAGGGCAGCTGCTGCAAATGTCATCAAAATGAACCCTGGAATCACAAGGTTTGCTCTGACCAGAGTCAGTGACATCAAGACATGTTTTGAGCTATTTATGCCATTGTCACTAAAAAGAATCATCATTACTATGACGAACCTTGAAGGAAAAAAAAGTCCATGGCAACATGTGGAAGACATTGATGAGGAATACCTGGATGCTTTCATTGGTGTTCTTCTTCTTGCTGGAGTGTACAGATCCTGCAATGAGGCCACTGATAGTCTATGGGACGCATCAACAGGCAGAAATATTTTCTGGGCAACAATGTCACTTCAGACATTTCAAATGTTATCAAGAGTCCTCAGAAAGAGGTGTCAGGTCTGCCCAAGCAGTAAGGACAGAAAGACAAATGTATTGTGTTTCAACTGCAAGAAATATCTCTGCAGAGAACACACAAGTGTCACTTTTTGCCACACATGCCTCTAAACACACACACACACATACACAAGCATGTTCTGGCACACGGAGGTTTTTACTCTGATTTAGCTTTGTATTAGTTTTGGAACTTGTAATTGATTTCTATTTGTTTGATTTTCTTGATTGGTTTTTGTTTATTTGACCATGCAAGTATATATTTTGTGTCCTGACCTGCTCTGCTTTTCATTTTTTTCAGTTTATATTAAAGTTCTATTGTTAAAAATTTTTTTTTTGCCTTTTCTTGATGTAAATATCTATGGGTTGAAATTGACCCGTAACACCATAGATGTCACTTTAGTTATTAATATTAAAATGAAAAAATACATAAAACAAATTTATTTAAGAGATGTGTTCTATACCCCTCAGTATTAGTCAGGTAACACAACAACCTTTTATTTATTTATATGATTCTCTTGAGATTCATTTTACCATTTTTTAAAATTGAAATCAAGGGGTATACTGACAAAAAAAGGCCCAGAGGCCCACACCAAAAGTATTAAAACCAACATTTTCATGGATAAGGAAGCCTAACAAGGTACCCAAGAGGTGAGAAACAAATTGGATGATAGCTTATTGTTTTTAGTGTATTTTATAGCTGATTTAATACATGGGTCAAAACCGACCTGTTAACATAAGAGATGATAACAGAAAGCTAACACAAGAGGAGGGCTAAATAATTATAGGCCTACTTCAAATTTACCCTTTCTCTCTAAAATACTAGACAAAGTAGTTGCCAATCGGCTTCAGTCATGCCTTACGCCTTATAATTTATTTGAGTAATTCCAGTCTGGTTTCCGCTCTGGTCATAGTACAGAAATGGCATTAACACGAGTTGTAATTGACATTCTGATATCCTCTGATGATGGAAACTCCACTCTAATTATGTTGTTAAACTTTAGTGCAGTATTTGACACCACTGACCATTCTATTTT
>NC_053161.1:185948133-185965665 GCF_016835505.1 Polypterus senegalus | reverse complement strand
CTCGCATTGTTGCGGCAGCCACACCATAGAAAGACTCTCGTGGAGTGAGGCAGGAGTTTCACCGAGGTTAGAAAGGTCTTCATCGTCGACAAACAGAGGGTAAGTGCTCCGGGTTTGGGGACGCACTTTATGGATGTGTGAGTTTTAATTCGCTCCACTCAGATTTACTGCAAGCGACGCGTTCGCGTTCTTCAGCTCGAGTGAACCCCCCTCTGGCCTCCCACATGCTGTTCATTGACGTGTGTCTCCGATTCGCTTCACGTGGTCGAGTCCCGTTTTTACTTTAAAGCACCCAGAAGCAACTTGCTTCATACATCAAAAGACTGGAATCTCTTATGAGATGTTCGGTGTGCTGTGGCCCTTTTTGACCCGCGCCACTGTGTTATCAGACCAGCCCAGTTTATCGTTCAGGTGAACCCCCAGGTACTTTTATCTCTGCACCACTTCTGTGTTCTCCTCCCTAATGGCGACTGGTCTCCGAGGCTCGTTGGCGCGCCTGAAGTCCACCAGTAGCTCTTTTGTGTTACTGATGTTGAGTTGCAGAGCACACAGAGGCCTGCAGTGTTAGTGGACGGCTGGACTGACAAGAATGAGTAAAATATGTTTAAGATCTGCTTCAGTACATTAGCCCTGCTCTTGTTCCCTTCCCCTGCATGTTTTACTACAGCCAGTGATGATCGTCACCCCATTCCACACTTCCTTCATGTTGTTTTGTTGTAACTTGTGGTCACGTTTGTCTCTGTAGTGGCCTTCCACTCACAGAGCTGTCTCCTCAGTTCTGACTGCACCACCTTCATTTCATCTTTATCTCCAGACCTACAGGCTCTCTTCTTCATTTTCATTAGGTTTTCAGGTTTTTTGTGATCCATTTGTTTTTAGGGAAACTGCACAATGACTTTGTGAGAACTGTGTTATCTGCAAAAAGCTTGATGTAATTTGTGATACAGTGGCTGAGACCCCCAGTGTCCTGGTTGTGTGACTCACAAAGCATATCCCACTCAGTGATCTCAAATGCATCCTTCAGAGCCTCCTCCAGCTTTTCTTGTCCATTTCTGAATGGGCCAGGTGGTGATTGGCAACTGCTGGACAATGAGTTTATATGTGGCTATGAGCTGTAACAAATTATAGGTTGATCAGCATAAAGGTTGCAAAGCCCCAGAGTTGTATGCCTCTTAACATTGGCACACAGCAAGTCCATGGTCTTGTTTTCCTTTGTTGCGCACACTACAAAATGCTAAAAAAAAATCAGTGAGGGTGGAGGAAAGTGAAACGGGGTCAAACACCCCAGAAATTGTGATGAAAGCACTGGGATGGTCAGTAGAGAGTTTGCTTATTACGGAATATATTGTGTCTGTTGTGGTTGCCGCATCTGCTGAGTGGAGATACAAACTATCAGCACAATCCCCCCCTCTCTTTTGAAAAATCTTTCCATTACATTCGGCCCCTCGCTCAGCGCAAACCCAGCGCTCTTGCCCTTCTTGTTCTGATTGCAATTTTTCGTAAAGCACAAAATACATAACAGTTAAATATAGTCATTAAAGCAATAATAATAATAAAACAATTGTCCATAATAAATGCCTTTTCTTCGCTTGGAGAAATATTTTTCCAGTGAACATTTTTCTTCAACCCAGGTACTTTGCGCACCGTAGAGGGTCACCTCCCTGGGGAGCGGTTACTAGCACTTCACCCAAGGAGTTTCTTCTGATTTGGTGTTTCATCATCCACATTGTAATCAAGAAAAGAATAAAAATCTTTAACTGAAGGTGTCCATGGTTCAAGAAATTGGATGCACACCTGTTTGACAGCAACTCTAGCAATAACTAATTAGGAAACTAGTAATAAGCAACAACATACTATTAAGAGAGTAATTTCTGCTTCACTAACATGAACCCCCATGATACCCAGGTTCAAATAAAGCTAATACTAATTAATATTATTGGTGATGATACAGATGGCATAAATATTTATCTTAACTCAAAAGTTCCCAGTTTTAGGTTGCCACCGCTGTGCATAATGATAATCGGAGATAAGGTCCTTACTCACCTCACTATGCTCACATCTTAACACACTCATTATTCATAAAATTGCCCAAATATACACCCAGCTGTGGTCTCAACCTTGAGCCACCTTTATCACATTAATGCAACCATTTTGTGGACAGTAGGTGTCAATCCTCCCTTCGAAGATGTCAGCACTACTTCCAAAATGCAAATCACTGGGTCATTTTTGAGGTCACATTCATTTCAATTTCAAGGGTTATACCCAAGCTTCTTATTAAGGATTCATATCTTCAGAGATCTTCAAACTTCATTTGGGCTTTTTAATTCACAGACCACACACTCACCACTGTATGTATAAGACACTCCATCTCCTATGGGCCAAATTATTACTTCATTTCACTGATTTCCATAACATATACTCATCAAGCCATGATG
This sequence comes from Polypterus senegalus, assembly GCF_016835505.1. Taxonomy (NCBI): domain Eukaryota; kingdom Metazoa; phylum Chordata; class Cladistia; order Polypteriformes; family Polypteridae; genus Polypterus; species Polypterus senegalus. The sequence goes on along the minus strand of NC_053161.1, from coordinate 185,963,230 downwards.
TTAATCATTTGACCTGTATCACCATCAACATGCAAGCCTAAACTGTTTTATCCTCTTCTAAAAGCTATAGATGTCCTGACCTATAGTATGTGTCCCTTATCCCCAAAGTACTAGTCATGTGTGTCATCCCATCTGCTTACTATTATTATTATCAATTAATTAAATATACCTAAATGTAAAGCTCTACATTATTTGCTATAACACTACAATCAATAACCTAGAATATCTAAACTGGACTGACCCTGACTAGTAATAGTGCATTGTCCCTTCAATGACAATCACTTAACAATCTCTAATAGATCCCTTATGTTAGATTAGATTCAATTCTGATTAACTTTACAAATAACCAAATCATTGGTCCTTAAAGGTGACTTATTATCTCATACAAAATATCAGAAGGCATATCAAAACATTTATCTAAAAATATCTATTCTTAACCACTATGAATTAATACAAACATTCATTGAATACATATTATGTAATCCCTATATTCTGCTTTGTTTACAAATAATTAGCTTTCCTTCTATATCTTTCATACACAGTTCAAATACTTTTAACCCAAAAGATGTTGCCATTTGTCAAACAAGTGGACAGTCAAAGCAGGCTCCAGTAAGAACATTGAGCCCTGCAGAGTAAAAGTGTGACAGATTTTCCTCTCTAATAAGGACCAAAGCAGGTGTTGGGGTCCAACATCCCAAGCAAAAAGGACCCAAGTAGGCAGATGTCATCTATGATTCGGAATCCACGATGATCTTTTGGGCTCAAACATCACCAGCATAGTTGAGCTCTTGGCAGCAGGTATCCATGATGCCTGGAACTGGAATTGAAGTGCGTTGTCCAGTAGTCAGCTGGTCGATGGCCTGATTCATGACTTGATTCCCTCTTTGGTATGGCTGGGTTCTCCTTGGAGTCAGATAATTAGTTTATCTGCAGACCTTTATCACAGCCCAATCTCTGGTTCAACTTCAAATGCTGTCATCTACGATGCACTAGGAAAAAACAGCTTTCACCTGCAGACGTAAAGACTTAAAAACGCTCATTTAAATAGTCAGCATATTAATTCTTCATCGGTAGCTACTTATGGATCCAAAAAACAATATGTCATAAGATGTCAGATCTGTTTCGTTGGGGGTACCCCTATTAAAAATATTGCTAGCAGTGAAACAAACGGTCAGTTCAATCCAGTCTGTGCTTGTCTAAGTCAATTTGTCTTTAAACAGTCAGAGTAAAAAATTAGATTGATAAGCACAAAGTTCAAGTCCTCCTTTATAGCTGTTTCCAGTTTGGCTGAGGTTGCAATTTCCACTCAATTAAAAAACATGTCCCAAGTCATTATTAAAATAAAGTCAATCAATGTATTACAAAAGGAAAAGTACTCAATAATAAATCATTACAAAAATTGGTCCCAATAATATTGACATAATATTCAAATTATCTGCATTTGTTCCAAGATTTAAACTGGTTTCAAAATGTAAAATTTAAACAAAATTAAACATAACATATCAAGCAGAGTCAAGAAAGAAATCCACAATCTAGAAGGGTAAGTTCTCAATCTTTTCCTTGGTGACATTAAATAACAAAAAAGTTAGGCTCCACACTTCTTCCCCCATGTATCTAATCACAAACCATTGTTCAGTTATGCAAAGTCCTAAAAACATTTTTCTTTTTACACAAGGTGTTCATTTTTAAAGTTTCTATACATGTATAAAAGTGAGCCTTCCATTAGTTTTGTTGTGATCCCAGTATTCCACTGTATTTCACACAAACATGTCAATATTACACACAAAGGAAATGAGGAAAGAAATCAATATATCAAAATGCCCTATAATGCAAAATGTGTCTTTATTTATTTACTATAAAGCCCTCTAAGAAATTTGCACATTTCTACCCATATTTAGAATGAAGAACCCACTTGTTTATCAGGTAAACTAAGAAAATGCTTCAAATCTACTTCAATTATATACACTGATTTTCTTTTCCCCATAACCTTCTGTCAAAGACCGTTGATCTTGCACATTCTTTCATTGTTATCTTCCCGATGTTTTATTACACGTTTTTCAGAATGATGACTCCAAAGAGCACAGTCTGTTTTTCTCTTAGTTAACCCTCCTTATTCCCTTTCTTTCACTTACAGTTTGGCATTGGCTGTTTTTATACTGCCACATGCCATTCTTCATACCAACTGTCGCATTTGACCATCACCAAACAAATGCACACCATATTGTCACTTACACTTTCCTTCATTACCACATACAAGTAACCCTCACATTATAGCAGCTTTCCTTGTACTCTGCCCTCCAATATACAGTACATTTTGTTTTCTAAGCAGCACTAATCAACATAGGCTTTGAAAGGAGTGTTCCCAATAACCTGCTTCATTTTGCTAAAAGAATGTCTCCTTCAATCGAAATTTACTCATTTTAATTAAAATCCTCCCTTTTATCAGAGTCTGGCCAGTACTCAAATAAAAGGGGTGCTCATATAATATGCTTAATCTGGAGACCTTTTTACACCACCTGTTCAAATCTTTTTAATTTAGAATTAAGAGCTCTTTTAATTTCAACATTTACATTCCACAAATAATATCAATTATTTCATCCTTGCAAACAACACCACATATTTTTACACATACTTTTAAGCACACTGAAACCTATTTAACATACACACACAGGGATCCCTCTAACACACTATATAACATACACAAAATCACCCAAACCATTGTTTTAACACATTCAACTTTACCTCACTTTTGTTACTTATTATCACTTATTATTAAAAGTGATTGCATTTTTCATTTTATCAAATGTTACTCATACTCACATTTATTTTAACCCATATTTACTCAGAGCTCTGGAAGTTTATATGCACACGGCAGCTTCAGCAAATCATAGTTGAACTACATTACCCAGAAGTCTCCATGTTTTTGCTTTTTTACTCCCAAACACACGTACGCACCCACAGAACAAATAACAGGCACGCTCACACATTTTTAGCACAAACATATTTACACACACACAGAGAACAATTAATGCTCAGGCATACACATAATATACAGCCACACACATTGAATAAGTTCAGCACAGACATATTCACATACACAGACATTAGCGAGTGCCAGGTACCTTTAAAGTTAAATACAGTGCACATTTTCTTTTTCGCGTATTATATCCTTCTCAACGCTTGTTATTCTTTCCCCACAAATATAAGTACAGATATACATATTTGCACACAAATCTTTATACTCAAACATTTTCCTATCGCTTAATTTTTCTTTTTGGTGCTATCCTCCTACATTTTTCTGAAGGCTGTTTTACTTATCAGACTATAATATAAAACCGCCTCTCATGACGTTAGCGGATGTTAACTCTAACACGATTCTACTCAGCTCGAAACGGCGCTGGTTTCTAGATCAAGGAGACTCCATTGGCGAAATGACTCAGCGACAACGAGGAATTGCTTCCGTGGCGATCCATTCCTGCGACAATTAGGGCAAATCCAACTATCAAGAAATCACGCGGTTCGATACTACAGCAAGACGGCACTCTCGTCAAAAAGACTAAACTGTCATTGAGAATATTAACTCAAAACAAACAACATGTAAGCTTCAACATAAATCACAAATAAACTCGAATCATGGCATAAGTGCTAACCACTGCGCCATCACACACTTTAACACTGAGCGATCGTTGCTTAATCTGTATGTATCTCTTTATACATTGCTACGTGTGCTGCTAGCTGCTCGCAATTTTTTTAGCTATGTCTTTATCTCTTTTGCCTCCTCATCTAACTTCTTTATAATAATCATTAACCATACACAATCTGTCTGACCAGTAGACAAGCAAATGTTTTCTATTTTAGCCGCCTTTGCCTCCACTTTCTTTTCTCCTTTCTTATACTTCTTGTTGCTCCGGCTTTTCTTTTTGGTTTGCTCCTCTCCTTCCTCCTTGGAGGAGCTCTCCGAAGATGAAGATGAGCTAGTTTAGCCAACTTCATGCCGTTTTTTTTTTATTCAATTCTTCCCATTCAGCAAAGGTAAGAAGCAAATGAACTTCTGCCTTTGCCACTTGCTTCTTTATCCCTCCGGACTTATCCACAAGTCCCTTCTTTTTGGCCATGTCTAGGAGTACCCCTGTGGGTCGTCCATCTATTTCTCCCTTAGGGACTTTGGCGTTAATTAGCACTCCCCATAATTTCTTTCTATTTACTCCCCCTGTTCTATTAACCTTGTCCCTATCGTCCAACTTAGTCAATTCTTGCCTCATTGCCTGTTTAAAGCGAGGATCAATAGCGTAATCCGTAAATTCCACACCATCCTCCCCATCCAGTTTCACTTGTCCTGCTCCTGCATCATGCATGCGCACCAGCCATGTATCTACTGGCTCATTTCGCCTTGGCTTAACGTGATCTAAATCCTTCCCTTTTTTGTACAGTATAATCTTCACAAACATCTCCTCTCCTAACATTACCGTGGGTGTCACCATAAAGTCTACGACGTACCACGGGTTTAGCTTGTAAACTCTGGGGATTCAGGTCTGGCTGATCATCTACATCATAATCATTGTCCCAAATGTTACCATCCCCTGTCTCGGGATCCCACTCATGGACATTCGCTGCAGCTACAAGCGCTTTAACCTTCGCAACATCCAGTCTGCACCTCTTTTTCGCATTCACCTTGGCTTTGCATAAGGCTGCCTCATCTGCCAACTCCTCGGCTCTCTGTACCCGCGGCAATAATACAGCTACCTTGGATTCGGCCATCGAGGCTCGCCCTAACGCATCCGTCAAGTCCATTTGCATTTTCTTAATCTCCCTTTTTCGTCTACCAGACTGTCCAGACATCTGACTGCCGTTAGTAAAACCCACCCCCGTGTCTGCAAGCCCGTCATGGGTTCTTTTACAGACACCTGACATTTCTTAAGTGCGGCTAGTACATTCACTGGTGTTGGGGGGCCTAAACTTTGCCAATATTGTGCTAATCCCCCCCCACGTCTCAATTCTCTAGCGCAGTCTTCCCATACCGTTTCCTCCCAGCCGGAAGAGGTAAAGGAGCCGTGCCAGGGTTTTTATCCTTTTTCTTAGACATCTCTGATTTCTTTTTGCCCCACTCAATAATTCAATATTTTACCAGATTCCCCAAAATCCTGCAGCGACTACGCCAAAATGTTTTGATTTGGGAAAATGGTTCAAGGGATTAGAACATAAGTAGGCAAAGAATCAGAGAGAAGAGGTCCAATACTTCTATTTTATTTACTTAATCAACTATAATAATCAAACACATATAATGCAGACATACAAAACAAAACAATACTTACAGACATATAAAAAGACACAGAGCCATCATCCTAGACCAGTAGACTGAGGGGGCCCGCTTGTCAGTCTTGTCAGAGGACCAACTCATTTGCCTTTCAAATACCGGGCAGTGCGCGCAGTCCCCACGGTTGAGCCTCCAAAGAAACTGAGGGCGAAACCTTCCCTTATATACTAATTGAGCGTCCTTGCCCAAAGCGGCTTACGTGCAAGCAGTGTATACAGAAGTGATTAGTTTCAGCACACACACCTTTCCACGGGACGCTGTGTTGTTTTGCACTTGGTCCTGAAGACGTCACCTGGTACTAAAAGACGCATAAAAATAAGAGCTGTAAAAGCCCTTTGAAGTGAAAAAAAAAAAAACAAGTCAGCATAACCTTGGCTGTATCTTTAGAACATTCCCGGCTGTTTCTCCCAAAACATTAGTAATGCAGCTGGGTTTCGTGCTGAAGCGACCAACACCCATCTGCTCTCTTGATCCCCCCCTCTCTTTTGAAAAATCCTTCCATTACACATAGCCATTCATGGCAGCACTGAATGTTGCTTTTTTAAATCCATGCATTGCTTGAATGGACAATTTATGTAAGTTTTTTATTTTTCTTTTGTAATGAAATATGACAAACTCCAATGTTTCTGTGCTAAAGCCAAGCCAGTAATTCCTTTTAGTTACTACTAGAGAAGTTAATAGATTTGTGGTTTGTGTTACTGCCTTACGGTTCTGTCAGAATTAATTTGAATATCTGCCTGTTTTTTAAGTCTCTGTGCAGTTTCCATGTCTTCTCTTTTATTCTTATTTTCTCCACTTCTCTAAAGATGCTCAGGTTTAGAGGCCTGGCAGGTCTAACTTGTCTTGGTGTGGTCGGGGATTTGAATGTGAGCGTACCCTATATCTTAAAAAAAAAACAGGTCAATTAAATTTAATTCAAAAGAAGTTAATAAGCAACAACAGAGCAGGTCATTAATTAAGGGAAAGGCTAGAATGAAAACCTTCAGCCACTGGGACCCCTGAATTAGAGCTATGCGTTGCTGCACAGTCACGAGTCAGCAGTGTGAATAATAATGGACTGAGCACAAAGCCTTGAGGAGCTCCAGGTCTCTCAGTCAGGAAGTCCAGAATCCAGTTACAGAGGGAGGTGTTCAGTCCCAGCAAACTCAGCTTTTCCGTCAACTGGTGAGGAGTGATCGTGTTGAATGCTGAGCTGAAGTCGATGAACAGCATTTGAACGTATGTATCCTTATTGTCCAGATAAGCGAAAGCCAGATGGAGAGTGGTGGCTATTGCATCATCTGTTAAATGGTTCCGATGATAAGCAAACTGCAGGGGGTCCAGTGAGGGGTGCAGCAGGGTTTTGATGTGCCTCATGACAAGCTTCTCAAAGCACTTCATGATAATGTCAGTGAGTGCAACGGGACAGTAGTCCTTGAGGTTGGACACTTGTGACTTTTTTGGCACAGGAACTATGGTGGTGGTTTTGAAGCAAGTTGGGACAATGGCGGTGCTCAGGGATATGTTGAAGATGTCAGTAAAAATGTCTGCCAGCTGTTCTGCACATTCCCTTAGTACTCTTCCAGGAATATTGTCTGGTCCTGCAGCCTTCCGTGGGTTGACTCTTTGTAGAGTATTTCTCACATTGGCCACAGATGGATTTAATGCTTGGTCACTAGGAGGAGAGGTTGTCTTCCTCATCATCACGTTGTTCTGTGCTTCAAACCGTGCATAGAAATTATTCAGCAAATCTGGAAGGGAAGCTTCACTGTCACAGGTGGGTGGTGGTGTCCTGTAATTAGTGATAACCTGGATGCCTTTCAACATGCCCCGTGCGTCTTTGTCATGTAGGAAAGGTCCATGGATTTTCTGGGCGTGTGCACGCGTTATGCTCTGATGGTGCGGGATAGTTTGGCCCTCGCTGTTCAGTTCTTCCGTGTCCTCAGTAGCACATGCACTTCCTCTGTAGTCCACGGTTTCTGGTTGGGACGTGCAGTGATACACTGTACTTGGAGATAGTAACATCATCAATGCACTTGATGTAGCTGGTCACTGATGACATCGACTCCTCCAAGTGGATACAGTCGCTGTTGGTTGCAGCTTCTCTAAACATCTCCTAGTCAGTGCACTCAAAACAGTCTTTAAGGGCAAAGATGGCTTCTGCTGGCCAGGTTCTCACATGCTTCAGAACCGGTTTTGTGCATCTGATGAGCGGTCTGTATGTTGGAATTAACATGACAGAGATGTGATCTGAGTTTCTGAAGTGGGGGTGGGGCTCTGCCTGGTACGTGCAGGTATGTTTGTATAAATAAGATCCAGTGTGTTTGTCCCTCTCATTGCAAAGTCCACAAACTGATGGAATTTAGGGAGCACTGACTTGAAATTCGCATGATTGAAATCTCTAGCGACAATAACCAGTCCATCTGGGTGTGTGTTCTGTATGTCTGTGATGGCGGTGTACAGTTAACAGAGCGCTTCCTTAGCATTAGCCCTCGGAGGTATGTAAACTCTGATTATGTGGATGGTGGTGAATTCCAGAGGCAAATAAAAAGGTCTACATTTAACAATCACAAATTCCACTAACAGTGAGCAGTAGCTAGAAACAAGCCCAGAGTTACTGCACCATTCCGTGTTGATATAAACACACAGTCCACCACTGCGAGTCTTGCAGCACAGAGTAGAATTTCTGTCTGCTCGAAATGCGGCTTGCCCATCTAGCTGAATGGCGGTGTCCGGAACTCTGTCGCCGAGCTATGTCTCTGTGAAAACAAAGACACAACAGTCTCTAAACTCATGCTGGATAGTTCACTGGAGTCGTATGTAGTCCAATTTATTGTCCAGGGAGCAGACATTAGAAAGTAATATGGACGGGATCGCCGGCTGGCTAGGATTATCTTTTAACCTAGCATGGGCTACCGCTCGCTTCCCGCATTTCTGCTTCCTCGAGCACTGCTTGTGTGTGCCTCTCCCTTGGCCATTGGCATCAGGCGACACCGGGGGCTGAAGGTCTGGTTCTCGGAGCAGACTGAGGTCGCACAGTTTATCCAACAGATCATTCTTTGTTTTTATATGAATATCGGTAGCAAAGAAGTGTCACGTTGATATACATGGACACTAGTTCTGATGTCCATGTACTACTGAAAAGAGGAAATAAACAAAATGACAAATACTACATAAAAACACTATTTCAGTCCAGAGAGGCCAACACGCTGCCTATTCTCAGCAATGTGAGAAACATTCTGGGTAACTTAAGCATATAAATACACCATGTCATTACAGAACATGGCATTGGGGGGAAAAAATGAATGCATATTCTTTGTGCCATAATCCGGCATACAGTATATTACTTTAAGTAAAACTAAAACAACTGGTAGAATGTGGCCAGTAACTTTGGTCTTAAGTTGGCTTCTTGAAAAGAACAAATGGTAGTTTTTTTCTTAACAGAAAGAAGCATTTCTGCCTTTTCACCAACAAGACTGTTTCTCTTTTCATTTACTGTATTTGACAAAGCTTAAAGGTGTTCAGTGTCTACACTGGTACAAGGTGCCATCGCTGCCTTGGCAAAGGTTGAGAAACAGGCTGCATTGCTTTTCCAATACTGGAGGGTGCAGTTATTTCTGGAGATAGGGGGCTCGCTGAGAAAGTTATTTATCTGAAAAAATTAAAAAAAAAAAAAAAAAAATTTCAAATGTTTGCCTATATTATAATAAAATATAATAAATTATTAATAGTTTGACCAGATATGTGGTAAAGAAAAACAAGACAACCGCCTGTACCAGCCACCACCGTTGATTAATTCACACTTGTGACGTATAGCGATTTGGGTCATGTAAAGGACATTCTGTATAAAGTGTGATGTGGGTGCACTTTTAAGAGATGCGGCATAAGCTCTTCCACAATGAAACACTTTGTAACACAGGTGTGCCTTGAAATATTAAGAGACTGCTCTATACTGTGTTTATTTTACGGTGATTTTGTTTTAAAGCAATGCTTACATTAAAACTGGAGTAGATCTTGTCTTAATCTTTTGTCTCCCAAGTCTAAACTGTAAATCTTTCACAAGGTACAAAACTCGGAGCTGCATTCTACCATGCAGACTAACCTGTTCCACCTTTTTGTTAAGTACCCACTAAATTCCTCCAATATTTTTCCACAGCGACTCGACTGTCTAAAATGGAAAAAGCCACAAACTGCGCCACTGCAATAACAGTTTTGTAGGTCATCTGGCAAACATAAATTAAAAAAACAAAACCTGATGAAAAAGGTGAGGTGATGCCATTAACGTGTTCGTCATCTTCTCAGCTAATGTTTGCAGAGCAGTTTGACCCCCACTCTTAAGTTACACACTGTCCCAGCAAGCCGCCGTGCCAGCTACGAGTTTTCGGCAAATGCACGATAATATTATTATTGGGAAGTTGCAGTGAAGTTGCAGAATGCTGATCTTCCTAATTAGTATGATTATTGTTGAAAATTATATGATTCTGTTATTTTAATTTGGTGGCAATTGAATGTGATTTTGCAGCCGCATACAAGTTTTCTTTATGAATTTCTTATACATCTCCAGGAATGAAGCAGCAACATCTGAGTGCAAATCTTTTTCTCTTGTGGTTGGCTGTTGCTCTCTGCATCTCCTTCACCAACTGACATCTCGCCCAGTTGTTTCTCAAGTGCTTCTTGCGCTTGTTTTTTGGGGTCTCGGTCACAAAATCGGTCTTTGTACTGTGGATCCAGGACAGTAGATAGATAGGATAGTGGCTCACTGAAGTGTTATGTGACGGCTTCCAAAAGTATGATTTTCACCATCTGAACTCAGACGGAATCACATCCGCAATTGTAGATGAATGCGCACTCATGTCTTTAGTTAGTTGCTCGAATGGTTTGAGTAATCGTGTTTCCCGCAAGTCCCCACTGATGTACTGTGGGAGAGGCAGGAAGCTCGTATTCAGCACCATACGCAGCAAGAGTATGCTTCTGATCAACCAACATATATTAAGTGCTGTTCCAACGAGTCTGCACAATCTGCTGAAGCATTCTTGTTGGGGTACCAAGGTCAGTTTGTATTTCTCTCAACCGCGAAATAGTGAGCTGCGAGTGCTTAAAATGTGTAACTATTCGCCTTCCAATGGTAGAACAGTAGGAGATGCTCCTCTGGCTCAATAAGCCTTCATTTACATTAAGTGCAGCGAAGTGTGAGCCATGCAACTTAAACTTTTATTGCCACTTTCTTCTTTAGCTTTTGCCATATTGCAAGCGTTTTCGCAAAGCCCAACATGCACGTTACTTTTTGAAATGTTCCACTTCGTTAACATGGAATTGAAGCTTTTACAATAAAAGTTGCAGAATGAGAACCGTAGAAATCATTTTTCTGTAAGACCACTCTTTTTTTTTTGCCTCCAGATTTTCGTCAATCCAGTGTGCCGTTAGACTCCACATGCTCATGGGGCTGAGCTCCTCATATCTGTAGTGAAGCTAATGCTGGTGACATTGTTTCCTAAAAGCTTGAGGATATGAGTAGCAATCGCATCATATAATGCAGGCAGTGAGACATTAGCAAAGTATCGCCAGCTTTGAGGTTCTAAATGATGTAGTAGCTGAACCCTCATCCTCAGCTAGGGAAAAAAGTTGGTCATCGAGTGCGATCATTTCCATTATTGTAGTAGTTATGCCTTTAGCTCTGGTGCAGTCTTGAAGAAATGTCTTCCTGTTTTGAAGGGTTTGCTGTATGAGCCTACCGCTATTGAGCATCTGATTTAAGTTTCGTTTTGGTAGCATCGGTTACTGCATGGTATGTTTTTTTTTTTGCAGCTTAATGTCTGCTTCACCGAACAATGAAAGCCACATTTAATTATTTACTGAAATGACAATGTTGATAAGCCTGAATTATCGGTCGGCTATATTGGTTAAAATGTACACGTCTGACTGATTTCGATATCGTTATTTTCAATGAACATCGGCCGATAACAATACAGTTCCTGATGTATCGTGCATCTCTACTATTTATGATGCAGTATATTTGTGTGGAGCGTTTACTTCTACAATATAAAGTTGATAAATGTGAAACTTGTTGCTTCCATTTGTTGAAAACCGCAATACATTTTTTTTTCAGAGATTTTAATGTGAAGCCTGTATACGTTCATTTAGACTTTTACATTTAGCTGCTGTCCCCCGTCATCAAGTCCCCTTTGTTCAGACAGTTTATTTTGTAAACCCTCTCCTGACACATAATGCCTCTGTCATACACAATGTATGAGCCAAGTTCTACATTAATGTTATGTTCAGTTAATTTGAAAATATATTAAATTTATTCTGTAGCTCACGATTAGTTCATATATTAAGAATAGGGTTAGATAATTATTCAGTTCTAATGGGGTATTGTTACTTTAAGAAGGGGTGCTGGGTAGCGGGAATTAGGAAGTTATTGTAAGTTTTTGTGTGGATTGATAAGGCAGTGGAAACACTCAGTTTTCTTACCGTGTCTGTCTTGAGTTTTATTTTGACTATGTAAATATATAATGTCTTATTGTCGGGGTCTTGTTCACGAGTGAGGGAAGAATGGAGCGGGAGGTTGATGGACGGATCGGTGCGGCATCCGAAGTAATGTGGGCTCTGCAACAGTCCGTCGTGGTGAAAAGAGAGCTGAGCCAAAAGGCGAGACTGTCGATTTACCAGTCGATATACGTTCCTACCCTCACCTATGGCCACGAGCTTTGGGTAGTGACTGAAAGAGCAAGATCGTGGATACAAGTGGCCTAAATGAGTTTTCTCCACAAGGTGGCTGGACTTTCCCTTTGAGAGGATGAGGAGTTCAGTTATCCGGGAGAGACTCGGAGTAGAGACTCTGCTCCTCCGCATTGAGAGGTGGTTCGGGCATCTGGTTAGGATGCCCCCTGGACGCCTCCCTGTTAAGGTGTTTCAGACATACCCCACTGGGAGAAGGCCATGGGGCAGACCCAGGACACGCTGGAGGGATTATATCTGTCGGCTGGCCTTGGAACACCTCGGGGTCCTCCTGGAGGAGGTGGCTGGGAAGAGGGAGGTCTGGATTTCCCTGCTTAGGCTGGTGGACAATGGATGGATGATAAGTGTTTGTTTTTATACAATAACAGTGGATTAATGTGAAACGCCAAGGACTGGACATGCTTAAGTTCCTGCCGTAGCCACACGTTTCGCACCTATGGTTTCATTTCCTTTATTTGCTGTGTTGACTGTCTGTAGTACTGAGCATTTCAGTTCTTATTCCTGTTTTATAATTTGTGTAAAGCACATTTTGATGGTGTGTACTGTAGGAAATGTTAATTGAGCTTGTTGCTACCAACGTCATTTCTTGTAAAAAAATTGTGATTCATTATTTGCTATATTGAGCAAGATGAATTTGTGGCCTTTAAGATACCATCTCAGCTTGTGCACTGGCTATTCTTCAGCAAGATCTGTGCTAATGTCACCCTTATCCAACTCCATATATTATATAATATACTAGCAGAATACCCGCGCTTCGCAGCGGAGAAGTAGTGTTTTAAAGAAGGTACGAAAAAGAAAAGGAAAAATTTTAAAAATAACGTAACATGATTGTCAATGTAATTGTTTTGTCACTGTTATGAGTGTCGCTGTGATATATATATATAGCAAAATACCCGCGCTTCGCAGCGATGTCATGTGTTAAAGAAGTTATGAAAAAGAAAAGGAAACATTTTAAAAATAATGTAACATGATTGTCAAAGTAATTGCTTTGTGTATTTGGTGGCAGCGTCAGGAAGTTGTTTTCGGCAGCTGCATCAGAAAATGTACCACGACGTCTGACACGCCTCCTTTTTACTGTTTTCTCACAGCTTGGATTGCTGCTGTCATATATATATACACACACACACACACATACACACACACATACATACATATATATATATATATATACACATACATATCTTCATATCTACATATCTATATACATATCTACACACAAATTATATATATGTGTGTGTGTGTGTGTGTGTGTATATATATATATATATATATATATATATATATATATATATATATATATATATATATACACACATACATACATACATATACTTGTGTGTATGTTTGTATGTGTCTATATGTGTGTGTGTATAGCTTTGGTCACTGAGTGCAAGGGAAAAATAATAAAATATAGTCTATAAGTTATTAAACAGTAAAACATTAACGTTTTAAGAAGTACAGGTACATTGAGCACTACTGGAGTGGTTGCGGGTAAACTACATTTTAAAGACTGTGTAACACAACAGGTAAGTAACAAAATGTATATGGATCATCTCTCGGTAGTTGATCCCTTTTGAAAGGCGCTACACGACGGCTGTGGTATAGAAATTACATTTTCTATGTGAACGTTCAAATTTGTGCCTCTGGTAATGTACCTTACCGGCAATTAAAGAAAATTATTTTGTGTCCTCTGCGTGTTAAGAGAAAGGCTTTGGTTTGGGATAAAAGGAAAAAGGTGTAAAGAAAGGAAAGTTGCCTTTTTCTTTTATATAGTATAGAGAGATGTGTTTGCTGACGTTATGATCACCTTTTGGGGGCAGTCGCGGTGGGTCTTGTGTAGACTGGTGAGACGTCCCGCCATTAATCGGCTGTGATGGCACTGTCGGTCCTCCACTCGTGTGCGTGTCTTCATAATTCGAGGTGAGGACCTGATAATCTATACGTGCAAAAGAAAGTGTGAATCGCCTTAATATTATTTTGCCGTGGTGTAGAAAAGGGGTCCCGTATTTGCACTTGTGTGGGCTATAGCTCAGGGGGCGGATGAAAAAAATTAAAAGTGCTCACTTTGACTTAAGGCAGAAGCGCAGTCAGCGTCTTAAAGGCCGGCACAGCTATGCTCGCGCTGGCTGCTCGACTTTTGCTGGGCAGGAGACCCCAGTTTGCAGACACGTTCATGATATCAAAAGTCTCAGCGCTCTTTGGAGGTAATTCATATATTATATATATAGCAAAATACCCGCCTACCGCAGCGGAGAAGTAGTGTGTTAAAGAAGTAATGAAAAAGAAAAGGAAACATTTTAATAATAACGTAACATGATTGACATTGTCATGAGTGTTGCTATCATATATATTCCTGCCTAAATAAGTCACCCTCGCTTCTTCTTACTTTTTACCGTTCATTTAATCATGGCTAGTGGCGGAAAAATTATAAAATGGAAGGAGGATGGCTTTACCAAAACAATTATTGATGGCGAATCGATTATTCATAAAGCTTGAATTGGTGATCTGTTTTTCTGTGTTAACCTTATATTTTTTCATACTTCTTCTCAAACTAAGGTGGTGCGAGGGTAAAATGAATCGGGATGCGCTGATCAATGTAATCGTGTACCAGAAAATCATGCATTGACAAAAGCTCCCCTTTGCTTGTAATGCAAAGTGTGATTAAATGAATTATTTTTTAACGCGTTATGGAGCACATGCATCAAGCTTCTCAGCTGTGCTTGTGCTAAGAAAAGGAAAGATTTTAAAAATAACGTAACACGATTGTCAATGTGACCTTTTGTAAGTAGTGCCTGGAGGATTCAGTGTGGAGAAACTCTAGAGACAGCGTGTGTATTAACTTGTGGATTTTTCTGTGAGTATTTGGTGGCAGTCTGACGAAGTTGCTTCGGATGACGGCGTTAGCCGCGGAGCTCAGCTCAGAGCGAAATGAGGTGGGAGGGGAGATGATGACGTGACTCCCCCACCCGCCTTAACTGTCAATCCCCCACAAACAGTCTCTCGGAATTTGCATAAGCACACCCCTTCACCTACAATTTTAACTTAGTTACAAAGTGATCAAAACTC